>NC_038243.2:12907558-13090799 GCF_000004515.6 Glycine max
CCATACCCATACCCGATATCTGACGGATTAAAATAAATACCTAGATCCATTGTCTGTTCCTGATTCGAGCATTCTTCAACAAGGAAAGCTGATGCCTAGCGTAATGGTTTTTACTCAACCTAACCTCTTGAGTTTCTAACGGGGCGTCGATCTCTCTTCAGATGAAGAGAATTAAGGATGAGCTTTTGGTGGATTGGTATATTGGAGACCATAGTCTTCTTATAAAGTGTTAGCCTAAAAGGGTTTTTATTATCCCCTTATGGGTCAACACTAGAATCGCACATACACACCTGGAAATTGGAAAAGTCATAGACTAAAAAATTAAAAGTCATCCAGTAAATCAAAATGCAAATCAAGAAAGTCATAAAGTGAAAAATCACAAACTTAGAAAACAGAATCATATATGCAAATCCAGTAATAAACCTCCATTTTATTTTGCACCTTTATGGAAGGGCAATGATGTGGAGGATGAAGGTGAAAGGAAAGTGAATCGAGAGAGGGAGATGATGGAGGGGGGAGGGTGAGAGCGAACTAGGAGAATAATGTTTTGGGATAGACATCAACTTTCATAAAATTTATAAGAAAATGGGGAATTCAATTATTAAAAAAAAAGCACAAGAATTACAAGATCGAGAAAGTTTCTCATATGTCATGCAATGCAATTGGAAACTCCATTGTGCTTTACATGGCACTACAATCGGGACAAAGCTAAGCTATTTGACATGTTGCAGAAAGCAGCAAAGGTGCTAAGCTCCCTGCGAAGGAGATAGCATCCTTGATTTCATGCAACAACCAAGAATCATTAATTATGCTAAGAACACTATATCAAAGGAATAAATAAACAAAGCACACAACACCACAATAAACCAAATCAAAGTTTTAGTTTTTTCCTTCTTTTCGTAAAGTCTAAATCCAAAAATTCACTATTAGAAAATAGACTTTTAACATCGGTTGTTTTTTACTTCCTACATCGGTTAAAAAACCAATGTTAATTTTATCAACGTTAACATCGGTTTTCAAAAAACTGATGTTAACATACACTGCACAACATCGGTTATTACGAAAACCGATGTAATATATTAAGAAATATGTAAAAAAAAAGTGCAAAAACAACATCGGTTTTGATAAAAACTGATGTTATAAGATGCATAACAACATCGATTCTTAAAAAAAACGATGTTCAATTATGTATTTTGAAACATTTTTTACATCGGTATTCTTAAAACCGATGTAAAAGTGCCCTTATAACATCGGTTTTAGGCCTAACCGATGTAGAAAGTGCATATACAACATCCGTTTTTGTCACAATCGATGTTATAAGGACACTTTCTACATCGGTTTTAAAACAACCGATGTTATAAGGGCACTTTCTACATCGATTTTAAAACAACCGATGTTGTTTTTTATATAAAAAAAAACAAAAAATATTTTATTTGTTTTATAATAAACCAAAGAATCAATTCATAAAAAATATATTATTTTAAATTAAAATATTTTAAAATTATTATTTTCATTACAATATCACATTACTTACAATCTCAATATTAATCTAGAAACAAATTTAAATGATAATTATCAAACTATAAGATATAAATATTACTTATTTTCAACTTACATATATATCTTAACAAAATAAGTGAATCCAAGTTGGGGTTTTGGATGCAATGGAGTGGAATTTATTCCATTCTAGTTTAACAATCCAAATTTCATTCCATCCTGCTCTATTGTTTCACGTTCCCCAAATCCAACCACTTTTTTTTTGTTAATAATTTGGGTGCTAAAAGATAGATCAAAGAAGTGGATACAAGAAGGATGTAGACACAAAAATGAAATAAACTTCTATGACAAACGCCAAGGCAGGAAGCAACTAGGTGAGGGATATGCCTAGGTAACAAATCAAAGAATTAAAACTTGGTTCTTTTTTTAATTGGTAAAACTTGGTTCTTATTTATAGCTTGCAAATTGCAAACATGTAATACTCAGTTTGGTACAACAAACGAGAAATATGACAAATACTCAGAAGAGAGCATGTTACCTAAGTTTTAGATACATAGGACCAAATTTTTTTCCATGAGCTAATCAGTTCTTGTATGAGCAGAAAAATGTCCTCCTTCCATGATTCTTTCAACTGTAGGTCCCACTTCGTGGACGAATTTGAAGGATTCCGAGAGTCGATTGAGAAGGTTCGTCAATGCAATTACCTCATTCCTTTGCAGCTGCAACTGAAAGATCATCAAGTTAGATACTAGGCTTGAATATCTTATGACGTTAAATTACTATCTTATGACGAATTTGACGACTTCTATATTATTAGTTAGTCTGAGTAGAATATTACTAGGCTTGAATATCTTATGACATTAAATTACTTTCTTAAAAATTGAAATAAAACTAAATTATATCTCAGGAGCTTAGGAGTGTAAGCGGAGGATGTGAATCTACTAAATCAAATTCAATCCAATTAAAATTTTATAAGCTAGGTTAAGTTTTTTTTAGTGTACAAAATTATAATTAATTTAGTAATGGATTCACGAGTTGTAAATCTGACTTAACTCAATTACGTAATAATAATATATTAATTGTCTAATTCTATGTATCATGTATAAAATTTAAATGATTATTTTATTATTGTTGGTTTGACTTTTCAGTATTGTGATATGTAAAACAGTTATATATTTTATGGATACTAAAACTATGATTATAAAATAGTTGTATGTTTTATGACTACTAACGATGAGTTATATATAGAATAGTTTTATGAATACTATATAACTTTTAGTATTTGGAGAAGTATTGTTTGTGTGTTACATGAACTGTAGTTGAATTATAAGAATTAAAAAAAATTGAAGTAATATTAATTTTGAGGTTTTTAATTAGTCATTATTAATAAATAAAGTTTAATATATTAGTAGGTTCTTAAATTTTTTGAAAAATTTGAGTTTGTTATTTAAATTAATAAAATGTAATTAAGTTATTGATTTTGTAAAAAAATTGTAATTGGGTCCTTGAAAATAATTTATGATGACTTAAAATCGTTAGAAAAATAATGTTTTGTGTCAAATTTACTAACTCTAAAAATTTAATTATAAAAATTGTACGTAGAAAATTAAGGACCTAATTATAATTTTTTTAATTTAAGAATCTGATTAAAAAAATTCTAAAACTTTGAAGACCTACTTATCTATTAAACTTAAAAATGACAATAGATGTTAGGGGTGATGAAATATAATAATTGAGGGTTTAAGATTATCTATGAGATTCTTTCAGACAAATTTTGAAAATTGTTTACAATGGCTGATTAAGGATCGAAGAGAGTCATGCTATTTTATGACTATAAAAGAGTTTTGATGAGTCATGCTTGTAATAATTATATATAAATAATTTTGAAAAACATGAAGGGCAACAATAATGGATTATAAATTTATTTTATAGTTGATCGGTAGATTTTAAAAACTCAAAAAAAAAATATCACCCTTCAACCTTGAACCTTGTCTGATAATAATTTGAAATTTTACATAGAATAAATTGTTGATAATAATTAATTAATAATTTTGAAGAATAAAATTTTATGAAAAAGAAACCGTGAACACAAAATAGTAAATAGTTATTACCTGATGACGATTGTCTTCGTCTACTGGCAACTCTGACCTCACTCTTTCACATTCTCTTCCTTCAAATGGTGACCAAATCAATTATGAGCCTTTTCACGTTGCTTGTAAAATCGTCTCCATTACCACTCGAGTTCGAATCACACATGAAAAATATTAAGTTAACAAAAAAATATCAAGAAATTATTTTGAAAAAGAATTAAGAAAAAATGGGTGAAAGGAATTAATTAAATAATTTGAACTGAAACCATTCAATAATTAAATAAATTGAAAAGGATAAGGAAGTATTGAAACAATATTATAAAAAGTGCAGGTGTCCTTAAAAAATTGAAAATGCTTTCCTTCAATAATATTACACAAAAGGTATTGTGGAATATGGAGGAAGCTAGAAAGATATATAATAATATAGAAATGAATTGTATGCATTGTGCAGATACAAGTAAAAGGACATATGAAGATATATAATATAGCTTACCCCATAATCAACATTTCTCACATCCTACACAATCCATCAATGCACTGCATTCCACAAAATAACATTCCATTGCCAATGAGATAAATCAAAAGTGTAAGTTGAATCAGTAATAGAATAATAAATGGAGAACAAGTAAAAGGAGTGGTCATTTAGTTGTCTTATGTTCAGATTAGATCAGCAATCAAAGAGTCCAGATAAACCAAACCAATTTAGCATCCATCAGTATGTGGAAAACTCAAAATGAAAAGAAAAACCATACTGTAGGACTAAAAATATCAATGATGGGATTTTAGATAGAATCCAACCTATATATACTATGATTCCTTCCACAAAAATGGTTTTGTAAGCATTACTACGAATCATTGGTAATCAATTGTCATTTTTTAGCAGTATGATGCATGCTTACAAGAGACTAAGCCACAACAAAGCCCTGCAAGTTATTAATGGATAATATTTAGCTAGACAGAGCTCAGTCCACTTCCACTAGTTTGAAGTAATACCTGATGTTTCTAAATTGTTGTTGAATTTTCTGTTTTAGCTCAGGTCCACTTTGGCCTTTCCACAAATTGGCTTCATCAAATGGAATTGGACATGCAGCTTGAAGCTTGGGGTTGTAAAGTAGCTATTTTATCAAGGATTGTGTTGTAAGGTCCTCATTGGGGTTACCAGTATCATACTCTGCCTGTTCCAGATAATCTAAAGCCTAAAGAGGAATGTGGATTGCATTAACTAACAAGTATTTCTAAAAAAAAAATAGCAAGATTGATTCGTATATACATGCACAATTTGTGAACTTAGACCATCACAATTTATACTCACTTTGGTTACTGCTCGCAGAACAAAGAGAAAAGTGAAATACAAATTTCTGACATGATCAGGGTATCTTAGGACTCGGTCATACATCAAAGTAAGATTTTGTCCCCACTGGAATAATAAAAAGGAAAGAAAGAAATTAGATATTGAAATACATTTTTCTCAAGTTCATAGTGAAATGTATTAGAGTAACATGGGTGTGCCAGTATGCCAAAAAAAAATGCAGGTGGCTTGAAAATGAGCTACATCCAAATTATTTTAGTAAATAGAAAGATCAATAACTTAATTTTACAAGGTCCATAATACTCTAAGAAAATCAAATTAATTAAAACTTTTAGGCTGTGAAACAAAAATCAAACAGCGGTCTATCTACATGCTCAAATATGCAATAACTGTATTAATTCATCAAAAGCAATACAAATATTCCTTTCAAACAAAAAACAAGCTATTGCAGAAAAGAGGAATGGGAGATTTACCAAATTTGTAGCTTCATCAAGTAGATAATCAAAAGCTATATGAATTGATATGGAGGAGTGAAGACCAGATATCAATTTATACAAAATCTTTTCCTCTTGGCATAACTCTTGATACGAATCTACAAAAGACAATTTTTTTGTAATTAAACGGCTACTTTTATGAACAATTTAACGATATCTTTCACTAAAAGAAACAGACGATAAGAACATGACCAATATCCAATCTATCAAAAACAAGAAACATTAGATGATTAAAAAAATAATGCATAGAGATAAAGATAGGGTAATCATTTGCATTCAAAGCTATTGGTCTGCCAAATATCAATGTTAGACAAAATGAAAGGTACCACCAAACTCCTCTGCTCAACTTCGAAACCAAGACATTTCTCTATGATTTCCTCCACCAATGCTTGAGTTAGGTCATCACCGTCCTCAGTTTTCGCATACCGCCTCAGATCCAGAGGATCCCTCACCATCTCCAACTATAATCATAATGAAATTCACATATAATCTACTAATAAAGATAAAAAATCATAAGTCAAAATTCCCTAAATTATTCCATAGAACAAAAATCACTTTTTTTTTTAACTTTTTTCTTAGACTTCAGAAAAAAAAATAACAATAAAAAAATATAGTAGCACAACTAGACTTCTTAATTCAGGGGTTTTCCACAAGCTGGGGAAGAAATTCCATGGCAGAAGCGCTTAGCTTTAAGGCCCC
The DNA here is from genome assembly GCF_000004515.6 of Glycine max. Lineage (NCBI taxonomy): Eukaryota > Viridiplantae > Streptophyta > Magnoliopsida > Fabales > Fabaceae > Glycine > Glycine max. The sequence goes on from NC_038243.2 coordinate 12,913,648, forward strand.
ATATGAGTTTTGTAAGCTTGCTAACAAATCCTTGGTACTCGCTGGAATTTCCAAATCCAAACAAACAACACCCCCATCAGTAATTCTCGTCACAAGCAATTTCACAAGGGGAAATAATATAAATAAATAAATAAAAGGTTATACCTTTTTTAGGTTCTATTTTTCCACCAATTCCAACGGTGGAATCAGCATAAGCACGTTTCTCCTTCGAGAACTTGCTCAAGAGGCTGCAAGCATGAGAAAAGGTGGCTCAAGAGGCCGCAATCTTCGCCGGGAGGGAGGCGAATGGCGTCGAGATCGAGAGTGGAGAGATCGACGCATAGACGTAGCGCGGTGTCCTCGATCTCCTTTGTTACCATGATGTCTGCCATGATTGTAGCAAGCATAGTGTTATCATTATGGAGGCAGATGGCAATGCGAGAGAGGATTTGGTTTCTAGGGTTTTCTCCAGTTTCAAAATGCAAAAAAGATGTGTCACATGGTGTGTAAGGATTCTGTTTTGCTCTTCCTTTGTAGGAGTCTTTTTTTTATATATATATTTTATGTAGGTGTCTCTTTTTACATATATTTTATGTAGTATAAGTTTAGTGAGTTTGCAGTAAAAAAGTATAGTGAATTTTATATTTATTATTTTAAGAATTATCTTTTAAATGTATGATTTTTTATTATTTGTAAAAATTAAATTTATATTTTATTTAGGTGGTTGTAAAAATATATTTTAAGGAATTTTGTGATGTATGTTTTTAGAATAATAAAAAATTAGATAGGTTAAATTTATTTTTTCATTGAAATAAATTATTTAAATAAATAAAATATTATAACTAAGTTAAAAATTTTATATTTTCTATAAAATAAATAATCTTAATTTTTTAAATAATAAATTATATATATTTAATTTACCGTTAATTATATCCATAAGTAAAAGTAGTCGTAGGTATAAGTTTGTAGAGATTTTAAAATATAATGATAATTTAATATTTACTTATTGAATGATGACAAATATCTCATAAAATATACTTTTTAAATATTTATTAGACATTTTGATAATAAATAATATATACATTGTCTATATAAATGTTTTTGTATGATAAATTTTTTATTTTTATAATAATAAAATAAAATATATTAATAATAAATTTTAATTTTTTGATGATATAATTGTTTTTACCAACATTTTATAAAAATTCTATAAAAGTTAAACTCTACTATTAAAAACAATTTTTTTTCAAATGAACTAATATGAAATAATTAATATAAATGTGTGTTATATTTAAATGATAATCATGAAATAATAAAATTAAAATTACATAATTTATTTTAAAAATTTAGTTTAATTTTTAAATGCTTACCTTTTCAATTTGTTATCATTTATTAATTATTATATTTTTAAATTAAAATATAATTAATAACTCAATATATGATTTTTTTATGAATATATAAATAATTTTAAAAAGAGTTTATATTAACATCGGTTATTCTAAAACCGATGTTGTAAGTGCTTATACGACATCGGTTTTAAAATAACCCATGTTAAAATCGCATTGAATGAAGTTGTTAACATCGGTTATTTGAAAAATCGATGTTGTAAGTGTTTGACGACATCGGTTTTCAGATAACCGATGTTGTAGGTACTTGACGACATCGGTTTTCAAATAACCGATGTTAACATGATGATGTTAAAACTTATTTTTTTAGTAGTGATTGGACCACACCACAAAAGACTAAATTGAAGTTTCAATTTTCTTGTTATTTCCCAAAGCTTTAAATTCGAAAATTGGAAATTCACATAATCCTAACCCTAACAACCATAAGCATATCACCCACGAAACCCAAACCCAAACAAGAACAAGATCACACATTCCTCCACAATAATTTCATGATTGAATGTGCTGCGTAAAATGGTCACAACAGAGAAAGTGTGTTGTAAACCTTCGCAACCAAAAGATTCTTGTGGCATTGTGCACCAACAATGAGGATGAAGAGCATAAGGCCGAAGAACCCACCTTGTGAGACCGCGTTGGCACATGATGATGATAAAGCGCAATGAAGACCACGTCCTTAGGATTAAACAACACATAGTGGAGCATATGCATTGTTATTTCCCAAAGCTTTAAATTCGAAAATTGGAAATTCACATAATCCTAACCCTAACAACCATAAGCATATCACCCACGAAACCCAAACCCAAACAAGAACAAGATCACACATTCCTCCACAATAATTTCATGATCGAATGTGCTGCGTAAAATGGTCACAACAGAGAAAGTGTGTTGTAAACCTTCGCAACCAAAAGATTCTTGTGGCATTGTGCACCAACAATGAGGATGAAGAGCATAAGGCCGAAGAACCCACCTTGTGAGACCGCGTTGGCACATGATGATGATAAAGCGCAATGAAGACCACGTCCTTAGGATTAAACAACACGTAGTGGAGCATATGCGTGAGGAAGGAGGCGGTGCTATAAGAGTCTAAGAGATGGTTGCAAAGGAGGAGAAAAAACAAACGGAGTGAAAGAGGAGGCGGAACGGAAGAAATAGGATCGGTTTAGGTTTTCGGATTTTACTAATTAAGGACATTAGGTAATTGTCTCATATTTTAAAATATGTAAAAAAACAAAAGTACCACAATAGAACACATTTTTGAGTTGTCCACCCGAGAACCCGTCTACAAATAAATAGATATTTTAAGTTGAAATAAAAAAATAAGAATATATATATATATATATATATATATAAAATTTGTAAGGCACACAAATGTAAGTTAAGAGAAGAACCTACAAGAGTGAAATTCTGTCGGGGTTATCTGATGTCCCATTGTAAATTTATCAAAACAAACAAGTGAGATGAAGAAAATGTAGCAAACTTAAAGTACCATAAAAAGAAAGTGAGTGTATATTAAATATTTTTCATATCATTGAGGTGTATTTCAATTAGAAATTTTTTATGTTAGCGAAGATTTGTCATCATTTTTTTATATTGCTTCTCGATCACTGTTCCTCATTACAATTGTGAACTTTTTTTGAGACATTTGTTTCAAGATATCTACCTACATTTTTAAAAATGATATTTTCGTGAAATAACTACAAGTGTGATTATAAGAGACATTAAAAATGTTTCGTTAACATTCATGGTAGGAATGTTTTTATTTATTGGGGTAAAATATGTTTTTAATTTTTCTAAAATTTCAAAAATTCAGTTTTAGTATCTCAGAATGTATGTCCTACTTTAGTCTCTTTAATTTAAATTTAGTCTTTATGAGAAGGTATATCAATTACATATTCACAACACCATATAGCATTGCAAGCAATATCGAAAGTTGCATAGCGGTCAAAATATATGATGTATATCAATTACATATTTTTTAAAAATATCTCATCTCGATGGCTGAGGGTTCCTCACTATGTCGCTATGAGAAGGTATGAGAAAAAGTTGTCATTAAACACGTTTTACCTTTACATATACAAAGAGGTTATTTTCTGATTTGAAGCCATGATATATATCATTTATATGTTATAAAAAAATTAAGTTGTATGCAAATAAAAATCAAATACAATAAAAAAATTAACATAGTATTAATTAACTCGATGTTCAATTGGATGGAGACTCGTCAAAGATTATAAGATGGCTTAGGACACATGCTACAACCACGATACCCATGGTGGCCTCAATAGCATTGTAGTAGAATAAATAAAATTTATTTTTGCCTTTAAAAAAAAACAGATGTAGTCTTAAATCACGGATCCAAGAAATTCCCCAATGCAATAGCATTATAGTGCCTCTATGCCAACTATTTAACAATACAAATCCCTAGCCCTTGTCATGTGGAAAAACCCCAATATGAACATTTTTTTAAGAATTAATTATGTCTAAAAATGATTAATGTTACAAAGACTGCATACATGTGAGGACAATCAAACATGTGGATCAATAGATGTAGGGTTATTTTAGCTTAATTAAAAAATCTCGAGTATATGTTCTAAGTATGCAATTGAGTTAAATAATCATAGGTAGAACTTTGCCTCCCATGATCCTATTTGGCTCCAACATAATTGTTTTTAGTGGAGAATACGTATCATCTAGGGAAAAAAATGCATAATTGTGAGGAATATTTTGGAAGCATAAAAATCCCAAAATAATAGATGGTAAGAAGGGAAGAAATGAGAAAAAGCATGGTTATGGATGGAATTGCAACTTTACTATGTAGTATTGAGGCATTTGTTTCCTATACTATCCATCTCTTGACCTACACCTCCCAAGCAATTTTGTGATGACAAAATTATCCTTAATGACTTGTGTGTTATAGCACTTCCCTTCCCCAACCCTATAACACCTCCTTCACTCCTTTCATTGTGTGTTGCCCAAACCTTTACTTGGAAGTGCGACGACGGCAACAACCCCTGTAGTGCCCTCCTCACACCACCCTGAAACAACCCCATTCTCCCTCTTTCTTTGTACGGTTGAGGCCCCTACACCCCCATCATGCCACCCTTTATACACCAACCTCAATCACCTCAGAAGCGCATGACACTGATAAAGCCATTTGAAGCCCTAACCCTAAAAAGTAATGCCATTGAAGATAAGCTTGGAATGGGTGCTTCTTTCTTTTTGCTAAGTTTTGGCCATTGGGTTTTTAGTGTGGTGGTGGGTTTCTAGTGGTTGGTTTTGGCTGCTTTTTTCTTTTTTGACATGGTGCTGGATTCTGGTGTGGTTTTGGGCATTCCAAAATGTTCATTCTGGAACATAGTTTGAGTTCTAGAAAAGGCTTTCTAGATAATATAAAAAATCATTCTTGAATACCTATTTCAGATAACAAATGCAATATTTCAAACACTTGATCACAACTTTAATTGGTTGCCTTAGGTGCATGGAAGGGGGGTGTGTTGTTATGGAAGAGTGATAAGAAATGGGAGGTATACTTTTTTCCAAAAAAATAATTGAATTGGGGGACAAAGAAACAAAGGGAGTACACTTTGAAGGTTAGTTTGAAAAAAAAGGAAAACAGAGAGTGCATCAATATAAAGGAGGAATTGATATAGCAACTGTCGATTTCTATGTAGGGTGTTGCTAGGTGCACCCAACAACATTGCTGGTGCACCCAACAATTAGTGTGAATGGACAAAAATGTCATTGGGCTTATTTTAAAATAAAAAAGGCGCACCCATCCCACTTTTTCCGCTTCGTCTTTTCTTCTTCTTCCTCCGCCATTTCCTTCGTCGCGTAGCTCATTCTTCCAGCATTTTTGGACTTGCCGTCGAGGTTGCACTCTATCGTCAAGGTTAGTTAACCTTTGTACCTAGTATAAGCTTTTTTCGTTGGATTTTGGTTGTAGGGTAGACGCCATTGAAGATTAGGATTTTCAGAGGAATTTGAATAGGTGCAACACATACGGAAGAACTTCTTCCGTATGTGTTATTTAGGTAGTGACAGTCATATAGAAGAAGTTCTTCCGTAGCGTCTTACGGAAGAATTTCTTCAGTATGAGTCTTACGGAAGACGTGTTACTCATACAAAAGAAGTTCTTCCGGAAGTTTCTACGGAAGAAGGTTCTTCCGTAAGAACAATTTATACTTACGGAAGAACTTCTTCCATAAGTTCCTATGGAAGAACCTTCTTCCGTAAGCACAATTTGTTCTTATGGAAGAACCTTCTTCCGTAGGAATGGTTTTCTTATAGAAGAAGGTTCTTCCATAAGAAGGAATTAATTTTTTTAAAACTTAGTTTTTTTATAAATTAAGTTGTTATTTTTTTTATATAAATTAAGTTGTGTATGTTTTGTTTTGTAATAATAGAAATATTTATGCTTGCATGGTGGTAAGTAAAAAAAAATATATTATATATAAGGTTAAATTTTTGTTTTTTATATTTGCATAAAAAATATGGTATTAGGGTTAGGACCTAGTTGAGTGTATGATATATGTTTAGTGGTTGAGTGTGTAGGGTTTAGTTTAGGGTAGTCAACAATGCTTAGGGTAATATGATATGATATATGTAGGTTTTTAATTATATGAATAGTTAATTTGACCCAAAAAAATACGTGTTCTTCATGATTTGTAGATCATGGTTAGAACAAGAGGGTTAGGTCGTGCTTTAGCTAGGGTTATAGGCAGAGACATGGGTAGAGAGGATGAGCATGATGCAGTTGATGTTCCCCAGAGGTGTAGGCCTACCGCATCAGCCCATAGGCAACGGGTACATGTTGCGGTTGATGAGGGTGTTCCTCAGGTGACTGAGGATGTTCCTCATATGACGGATGATGTTCCTCAGATGAGTGAGGATGTCCCTCATATGGCTGAGGATGTTCCTCATATGACTGAAGATGCACCTCAGATGACTGCGGACATAGATGCAACTGTTGCAGAGGACTTAGGTCGTGATGGTGCTGAGGGGTCACATGCTGATGAGGGATTCCCTGGTGGGCCACGTGACCCATCAGTGCTGACTTCATTTGCGATAGGAGAGTTGACGATCATGCTGGATGATGTGTCATCACTCCTGTATCTTCCTATCAGTGGCGCCTTCCACGGCTTCGAGGCTCTGGTGAGGAGGCTAGAGCCGAGACAGTACGAGCGCGCGGGGCATATGTATGCCTGTCATGGGTTCGAGAGATCTATGAGATGAGATGTGAGGCACGACGATGGATTGTAGAAGCTCAAGCTTATCTCCTCCACCTAGTCAGTTGCACTCTTTTACTAACAAGAGTGCAACACATGTTCATGTGGTGCATCTTGAGGCTTTTCGCGACCTGGGTCAGAGTGGGGGCTATGCCTGGGGAGCTGTTGTGCTGGTTCATATGTATGACTAGTTAGATGAAGCTTCTAGGACCACGACACGGCAGATTGGGGGGTACCTCACTTTATTACAGGTAAATTTTGTGTTCGTGTTACATTGGATTATTATGTAAACATGTTTTTATGTTATATTTACCTCATTTTTGTAGTGCTGGATCTACGAGCACTTTCCGAGCGTGCATCAGTGCGTCACTGATAATGCGTACGAGGAGACATCCCCACATGTCTGCCAGGGGCTGATGATGAAAGCTCATATGAAGGGAATTACAGGAGCGTCGTACCGGGCACGTTGCGACACTTTGACGGTCACAGATGTGTGCTGGTTGCCTTACACTGACCATCGAGAGGTTAGGGGGTTTGAGTTGATTTCATCGTTCCAGGGTCAATTGAGATAGGGTCCTATTGTGGTCACAATTTGACCAGAGAGGGTGGTACGCCAGTTTGGGTACATTCAAACCATCCCTCTGTCGCCTATTAGCGCTTCATTGTCATATGATGATATAGATGACAGGTGGATGCATTTCTCGGACCACGTAGCAGCTACGGGTGAGATTTGTGTAGTGCCTGGGCAGGTATCTGCGAATTACATTGAGTGGTTTTTCCAAATATCTCACCCGTTCATCATACCGACCCAAGCAGGTGATGAGCCTAAACATCCACCTGCCCCAGAGCATGACGAGTACGTCCAGCCAGAAATCCCAAAGGTTCCATTGGCATTTGATCCCCCTAGACATACACTGATAAGATAAGTTGGTTCAATGTTTTATAAATCGTTATTTATTTTAAATTTTGTAATAAATGTTTTTTATGACTGTCACAAGATGATTACGAAGGCTATAAAGCGATCACAGAAAGCTTGGAGCGTGTGCTCAACCTTAGGATGATCACGGAAGGCACAGAGTTATATGATATCATGGAAGATTGCATCAAGATCGCCAGGGGAGGTGCCAGCGCAGATGGAACTGTTAGGGCTCGACAAAGATGACGCAAAGAGCATTGATGATGTTTTTTATGTTTTGTACTTGACAACATTTTTTGTATTTGTTACATTTTTTCTTTAATATAGTTTAATTTTTGTGCACACTATATGAAACACCTTCCATGATTGATAAAATTAATAAATAATAATGATCACATTATCTTAAAAATAAATATAAAACATATAACATAAAAAATTATACATTATAAATAAAAAGGGGTATTATTATAAGATTAAAAATATCTCCCATCTAAACACATGGTAAAAGTTTTCGGATTGTGATGTATATTATTTTATCATATTAACTGACGTACCAATTCCGATTCCAATCCCGGTTCTTAAGCCAAGTTTTGGACTCTTATGAAGTTTGGATTAAAAATGTGAAGCTAAAAAAAAGAAATAAAAATTATAGACTTTAAAAAATTGGATTTGGACCCTTCAAACTATGTCTAAGTACCCCATATTTGGTATTTTTTTAAAATTATGTGGTAGTCGATAACAACATTCGAGGGCTGCTTTCTCTGAAGTCTGGACATCAAAGAACACTAAAAAAATAATATCGTGAACCGGTTCCATCGAATAACACCTCAAAAAACAACCACAAAATAAAAAAAATGGATTTGGACCCTTCAAACTATGTCTAAGTACCCCTGTTCAGCATTTTTAAAAAATTATGCGGGAGTCAATAACGCCATTCGAGGGGCACTTTCTCTAATGTTTGGACGTCAAAGAACACAAAAAAAATAACATCATGAACCGGTTCCATCAAATAGCACCTAAAAAAAACAACCACAAAATAAATAAAAAAATTGGATTTGGACCCTTTAAACTATGCCTAAGGTCTGAACGTCAAAGAATTCAAAAAAAATACATGATCAAACATATGGACACCAACATGTTGTTTCAAAATACTGGAAAATGAAACTTGCATTCAAACAATACATTCAATTTTATTTTGGAATTCAAACACATTGTAAACATATAAAACTTACATGAAAAATTAAAAAGTAAACCTTGCATTCAGTCGTTTAGCGATGTAACCACGTCGTCTTCCATTTTCATAACATGTTTAGTAAAAACAGCTAAAATTTCTATTGGCCTAAATATTTTCCAGCAGTTAGACTGTACTAACACCTTCAACACTTCATCGTTGGTTTTCAACTCAATAATTTCATATTTTATAACTTTATTTGAATACTCAAAACGACTTGGTTGGCGAAAAAACAATTGTCTTACCATTTGTGATTCGTGAATTCCATGAGGGGGAATCCCTTTAGGTGCAACTTGCTTTATCAAATCCTTCAGTTCATCAATGGTACATCTAGAAGGAATTTCAAATTTCTTTGGATTTTTTCCTGCGAACGCGCAACCTACAAAGTTGTTCTAGCGTGGCATGTTCCACCTCCTGTTGTAATACAGGAACGCGTCATGAGTAGGGGTCATAGTGAATTCAAGTAAGTTTAATATTCCATCTGGTGTTCTACCAACAGTGCATAACAATTCAATTGGACCAACACACGAAAATTGATCATTACACATTAACATGGTGTTGACATCGTTGTCATTTTTCAATTGCATACAACGAAAGCGAAAATAGTTACCTGTCTATGTGACTAGCTGCCGGTAGTGAATTTCATCCAAAAAATTGTTCATGGGTTAGATTAAGGGTGATGTGTATTTTGGTTTTCAGCGTTGCAAAATCACAGTTGTTTGGTACTCGAATGGGCACCGGAGTGGAAGTTTGAAAGTAAACCCCAGTATCATTGTGACTAATCGATCCATTTGAAAAAATGAAACCCAACCTTGAGTTGACAATCGTCTGATTGCTAGTTTCTCCTAAAAATGTCATACTTTGTGTAACAATTAGGAGAGTATGTGAAATCAAGTTCATGTGTGATTTATTAGTGTTTATCGTGTCTCATATATATAGATGGTTCTCACCAAATGATTGATTTACTTTTTTTATAAAAAAATAGACACGCGTGAACATGTTTCGTGTTTATGTTTCCTACTAAACCAATGTGGTGTCAAGCTGTATCGTGCATTAGAATGTGTTGTCAAGTCAGTGAATGTCGTGTCACGCTCAAACTTTAATATGCATGCATATCATTATGTGTTGTCAATTATGACAACGACGTATCATACATGCGTAATTGATTTTGGTTGCACCAACTAATTTTTTTCTTAACGCAACAAGTACTTAATAATTGTTGATTAACGACTTACAACAAATTATGAATACAATTAGATAAAAATGCATGTTCAGTCTTCATTTAGGTCGACATAGTCTCTTTTGAAGGTCGTCAAGCTTGTGTACTGCTGCATTCTACTAATATATGGAATTGGCCACTGCTTTACCTGAGGAAAACAATTGCTTGACCACAACAACGCTAGAGGTAGTAAAGGACAATGGTCTTTCAAATAAACATGTTGTACATGAACAAACACTATTAAGTCAAATGAACCAGGGAAGTGATTGCATAATTCTAAAAGTTAGACTAACTATCTTCAATGTACCTGAACAAAATGATTTCCAAATACGTGACCGACACATATCATGCGGTGCACAGAAGAATCGGGTGGTGGTTGACTTCTAAGAGAAAAAAATGTCATGCTTTGTTGTCGGGACAGCGATACAAGAATTACATTATACCTTGATGCAATGATATATCCCATCTCTGTTATATCCATCCACTTGTCCACACTAACCTGAATCAAGCAAACATACACATCTAAGTTATTTAAAGTTTGTTCTTAAAAAAAATAACCTAAAAACATACCTTGGAAAACCCATCAACAAGTAGGGACAACCTTAATTGTTCAAATCTCTCTGTGCCACCAAAGAGATTGGTGTAGTCATGCGACCATCTGCCAAGTTCTTTAATCAATTCGTTGTGCACCAACGACAGAGAATCTTCTTCCATACCTAATAAAGCAGCAATGGACTGATATCCACAGTTACCGTCCGCTTTGACATCCACAACATTGTGAATGAAACCCTGTATAAATGGCAGAAATTGATCCAACATCGGGATGATCCTTGTTGGCTTCGGCGGTTCAGAAGATGATGCACTATGTTTCACTGAAGAGTTGCTGCTTTGAACAGAATGAAAAACATCAACATACTCCCAGTAAGACGGATCACGCTTTGTGGTTCTTTGGCTTTCATCGGTTTCTTCGGTGCACCTTTACTGTTAACCTTTGACGGAGGATGGCACATAGAGTTTTGATCAGGGTATGCAATATCTCGAAGTTTACTCTTGAGAGTTACTTTGCCACACACATCAAGTTCCTCAAATCTTTTAGATATGGTCTCAATCTCTTCCTTGATGCTGACTTCGGCCTCACATAACCCTTGATTTGAAAAGCAAAGTCTCCTCCATAACATATGGACTGAATCCACTGGGATGCTGCCAGCAGTATACCTAGATAGCTCACATGCACAAGAAAGACCGTGTGTGCTTCTCATCACACAACCACAAGAAAAGGGATCATTGCCAAGATAACGTAGACGCTCAACCTCAGCAACAATCTCATTTAAGGCGTTCCTTGAAACCATTCCAAGAAGCCTCTTGTATAAGGTTTTTTTTAAATACATGTCCAACCACATGCGTACTAGTTTCGAATGATGCTTTAATTTCAACGTGCTACAGCGTGATCATGTTGTTCATGGCATCCCAAACACTACACAGGTCTCCAAGGCTATTTTGTAATACTCTTTTTAGAGCCCAATGAGTAGATTCAACCCTACATTTAAAATACACAACAATCATTACAAATATACAACAATTAAATACCATTTATTAATAACCCTTACTTGAAAAAAATAACATTTTAATAACTGTTTGTTATTGTGTTGCCTAGGTGCATGACCTTATTCGTCCAGGCTATAATAAAATTTTCCTTGTGTGGGATAATCCATGTTTCGTTAACATAATCAACGAACATTGACCAAGGTGAACAAGCTATTTGAAACTTGTGAAGGCACTCAGTGAACTGCTGTTCGGACGGACAATCAACCAAAGTACCCCAGTTATCCACACATAGTCCCAGACATTTTTTTGACCGATTAAAGATTTGCACTTGGCCTTGACATTCATGACAATGTGAAACCTGCACAACAAGTTTGTACATTCTGGGAACACTGTTTTCACTGCATTCATCAATGCTAGGTCTCTGTCAGTGATAATAACAACAGGGAGGCGATCGTTTCTTAAAAATAGACCTTGAAACCGTTCCAAAGCCCATACAATATTATTAACATGTTCACCCTCCAGATATGCAAACCCAACAGAGAATGTCATCCCCGTTGGTGTCACCCCAACAAAGTCAAGTAGTGGGAGTCTGTACCTATTTGTTTTGTAGGTATTGTCTATAAAAAACACCATATGACATGCATTGCATAAATTTACTGCATCTGGGTGACACCAAAACAGATCACGCACCACAACTCCATCCTTCAATCTATGTCAATGAATGTATTGATCACGTTCAAGAAGCTTCATTAGATGTTGCATTTCAGTATCAGCTCCTCTAATGGAAAAACAATATGCACTTCTTGCATTGTAAATTTGTTTGATTGTGGTGCAACTGTTGGCATTGTGCTCCTTCAACGTTAGTAGGATGCGTTTTTGGTTTCATCATAAACTTTGTCATCTCAGCAATAATTTTCTTTTCATCCTTGGTCAATCGCCCAACGTATGGATGTCCAACTAAGGACTTGGCCAATTCATGATTGTGAATCCCACAGATCAACTTTATCATCTAACCTTCCCCTCCATGCACTGGTTTCCCACGAAGCCTGAAGGGACAACCACATTTCCTACTCTCAGTATCTCTTCTAACAAATTCTTTATTCCTACACTTGTACAGACCGCTCCTTTCACACGCAATTCACACAAATGAATTTCTTTCTCATACTGTGTCAGACCTCATAATCACTGCAACAAATTCGTTTTCATGGGCAACTGTTTGAGCCCACTGCAAAACATCATCTCGGGTACCAAAGACCTACAACGCAACCCCGACATATTAATTTTTATACAAAACATACATTCAACCAAATGACTCAAACTAATGAACATGATTACCTGAGAAGTATTAAAAGCATCTGAACAATCAACAAGTGGTTAATTCACACCACATTCTTCTTCATTTTCATAATCCATATGAACTTCTTATGATATCGTATTGTCATACGTCCATTGATCTTCGTTCATCTTAACGACATATTAATAAATTATGCATCATACACAAGTACATACAAATTACCATATTAGCAAAACTAAAAATTGACTAAATAATAACTACGCACATATTAACAAATAATACAACTACATTCAAAATTTAAAACTAAATTATTTACTTAAACTAAATATTTTGTATTTCTAAAACACAACAATATTAAATTTTACGAAACATCTAATTTCACAAAAAAATTCCTTCAAACAAATAAATATTTTGCACCGTAATTAACAATAAAAATATAGAACACTATAACTAATAACTAATTAAACATTTTACTACTACAAAAAAATACAATTATTTTACTTAAATGATTTAATATTATACATAAATTATTATACCTAATTAAACCAATTATCCACAATTTCAAAAATATGAAATACAAAAATTATAAATTTTAATATTCATATTTATTAATTTTTTCCCAATTTTTTTTTAAAATTAAACAATAAAGCTTACAGAAGAACTTCTTTTGAAAGAAGCAGTGTCCATTTACGGAAGAAATTATTCCGTAAGGGTGTTGCAGAAACAAAAAGTGCGGGCGAAGTTATTCCGCCCTAAATTTAAAGAAAAACAAGACAGTGACAAAATTGACCTTTTATAAAAGTGCTGGGTCGCTGGTGCACCTAGCAACTCCCTGCTCTGTAGTATTGAGGCATGTTAGAGCCCAATGTTTCAATAAGCCCAAAATCTCTCAGACCCACTCCTCTCTTCAAACTTGTCGCCCTTTTCACACTCTTTCACTCGCATCACACACAAACAAACACTCCCATTTTCTCTCTTTCTCTTTCTCTCCGACCTAGCGAGACCGAGCGATCCGATCCTAACCCCGCGATGCTCCGCCGCGCAACCACCTCCCTCATCTCCGGCGCCTCCCGCCGCCGCCTCTCCACCGACGTGCCGGCGACGCCGGCGGCGGATTCCGTCTTCGCGGAGGCGTGGAAGAAAGTGAGCCCCAACATCGACCCGCCGAAGACGCCGCTGGCGTACATGAAGCCCCGACCACCCACTCCTTCGACTCTCCCCTCCAAACTCACCGTCAACTTCGTCTTGCCCTACGCTTCTCAATTGGCCGCAAAAGAGGTCACTTTTTTTTTTTTTGCCTTTTGTTAATTTTCTTTATTTGCTTGTTTTCTTTGAATCTGTGGAAGATTTTGTTTTTGATTTGGTTTGTGGTTTTTTTGTTTCTGCATTGATCTAGTTGATGTAGGGTTTGAGGTGAACGGGGTTGGTCTTAGGGTTATTTAGTTGATGGAAATGAATATATTAACCCTAATTTTGGTTATTTATTTGTCTTCGAGATCCTTGGAGTTTGAAAATTGCGTTGATTCCCGATTGTTAAGATTTTAAGTGTGTGTGTGTGTCTGACGAGGTTTTAAATTGTGGTACTCGTGGTCTCTGATGTTGTAAGTAATTGCGGACAAATGCAGCCGATGTAGCCACAATTATGCGGTCCGTGACTGTAAAAAGCTTGATGTTGTGGCTGAAATTACTACTGCGGACCTTTGTTAAGCCTTGGTCTGTGATGTTGTGAAAATGAGGGTGTTGATGTTTTTATCTTTTGAAGGGGAAATTGGAAAATAATGCAGACAATTGATGAATGGTTTATTTTTGCGATTGAAATAAAAAAAAAAGGTGAATTTAGGATCCTCTTCATCAGCTTGCTTGTGAGAGTGCTGCTTGGTGCCAGATTATTTGGGATCTTATGCTCCATTTTTGGGTGGTTTTGGTCTGTTCTTTGGGCACATTTTCTTGCTGTTTATTATGGTTTGTTCAGATTTTGTTCACTTGTTTCAATGATTGTGAATTGAAATTGATATATTTTTTTATCCTTTTCTAGTGCTTTCAGGGTTTTCTTTTGGTGCATAAAATTATATTTTGCAAAAAAAAGTAGGTATTTGATTTTATTTTTTTTATGATTTTTATAAGCAAAATAAGTGGTATTGGTTTTTTACATAAGCATTGTGGTTACTTATGCTGTCATCGATTGTGTGGATCCCATTTCCCTTGCTATATAATCTAGAATTTATTTTTTACAAAATTCTATGTGGGAATGGTATTGTTTCTGGATTTTAGGATTCTTGGATCAAATAATGCAGTAGAACTATGTGTTTTTCCTTGGTACATTCCCTTGTTTGTTTAATAAGGAATTGTTACTAATCTAGATAATGGGATCTAGCTTTTTCGTCATCACCCTGTTTGATCTCAAATACTTTTCCTTTCTTCAGTTATCCAAACAAATTTATAAATAAAGAAGAATGTTGCCTCAGTTCTAAACAAAGTATAATCAAGCTTAACATTTTCCAATAAACCATAAGCATAGAGATGCAAAATTTGAATGGGTAACCCTGTTATTTTTCACATATAAGTATCACACATTACCTTGTGTTGATTTCAAGATCTTTATATCAGGAAATGAGTGCTGAGACTATATACATTATTATTGCTTTTTGGCCTTAGCAGCATCTCTTCTTGGGACTGAATCTTGAAATTCTATCTAGCATTGAACATTTTTTATATAAAGCTGACATCTTGATTCAATTTTGCTATTCCTAGCTTTAATTTTTCCTTTTTGAATGTGTTTTGTTTTGGATACCCATAAAACTTGAAACCATCATAATGTGCTTTACAACCCCTGTCATAATATATTTCCAAACCATCCATTTTATTAGCAAGAGGCATGTTTTAATATTTTTCTTTTTGTGTCTTTAGCATTTCTTTTACCTCAAAAGAAAAAGGAAAGAAGATTTTTACCAATTTTTTATCTCAAAAAATCTTGCTTTTGAATACTGCAAAGACATGATGCACTGACTATTTGCTGTTAGAGTAAATTTTGTAAAGTAACAGTATCATAAAAATATTATGCCATGATAACATTCACGGGCATCCTTTTATTGAAGGAGTTTTTTGATGATGCTGTTTCATGGCACCATAGTTTTCAAGTTTATCCTTGCAACACAAAATTCTGACTGTTTGATGCTTATTCCTACAAGTGCATTTTTTGAATCTATGCAAATGCCATCAATAGAAGCAGTCTTTATTCCAAAGCACTCCATTATTTTTTGAAAAAGTTTTTTTGTTATCTTTAGAGTAGATATTTTGTGGTTTGGATATCAAACAGATGCTTTTAAGCATGCCAGCTGTGCAGCTGAATTTTGAGGTGTCTGATTAAACTGGGTGTGACTCGTCTAATTGAATTAATGGAAGCCTGCCACTTTAAGACTTAAGACAGCCAGTCATGCTGTTGAATTCAGTGGTTCACATTGCCGTATGAGATAGTGTTAGTAGTTTGTAATATATGTGATATGTGATTGCATTTAGGTGATTACAAAAGTGTGCTTGCAGTGACATTGATAGTCCAGGAAGAAAAAGGATCAAATAAACAGTGAAATCAGAATTATTGGTAAATGTAATTTTCTACTCTCCACCATGTGCATGTGGTTTGCTGGTATAATCTGATTATGAGTGAATTAATATGCCAGTCTCAATTCCTTATCCTTGTAACTGTTATCATAAAGCAGCATATTTATTTTGTGGAGCTGAAAGCTCTGCTGCATTTGGTTGAGAGAAGCTTTATGCACATACAAATTATTTTAGTATTAAACCATGTGCACATCGATTGGACTGAATATTTTTATACTACAGTGCCACAGTATCAGAAAAGAATGTTGATGTCTATCAGAAGTGGAAACTTCAAATTCGTTGCATTGCAGTTATCTTCATTATTGACACATTTGGTTATCTGTTTTATTTTCTTGTGCTGCAACATCTCCAGCCTCACCAATGTCATCCAATCAAAGTTTTGGATATTAGTAAGACAAAATCCCTTAATTGATTTTTGTGCAACAGGTTGATATGGTCATTGTACCAGCAACAACTGGGCAGATGGGTGTTCTCCCAGGACATGTAGCAACAATTGCAGAGTTGAAACCTGGTGTCCTATCTGTACATGAAGGGAACGATGTGACCAAGTACTTTGTCAGCAGTGGCTTTGCATTCATCCATGCAAACTCTGTGGCTGATATAATAGCTGTTGAGGCCGTGCCGGTAGACCGAATTGATGTGAATCTAGTCCAGAAGGGTCTCCAAGAGTTCACTCAGAAACTGAACTCAGCCACAACTGATTTGGAGAAAGCTGAAGCTCAGATTGGGGTTGATGTCCATAGCGCTCTCAACTCTGCTCTTTCAGGCTAATAATAAGTACTGTAGTGTTGAGTCTTGCCTTTTGTATTTGTTTATTTCCCCCCACTGTGTGGCATTGATTTGTCTCGGTGTAATCAAAGTTGCTAAAAGAACATTTTCATCCTGAATTTCTGTGTTGAAAGTGGACTTGATAAAATAATATTTCAACAGCTTCAATCTAGCTCAAGGATGTTGGGCAAGACCTTGAAATTAGAAACAAAAGTTTCATTTTTTGTTTTGGATTATATTATAGGCAAATACTAGTTAACAAAGACCATAATTATGATTCTATAGTTCAAATCCCAAGAGCTACAACGAGAATATGCTACTCTATGAAGGGCTAGTGTAACATAAATAAAACTAGAATCAATTATTGTATTATTTTTTTTTATCTAAAACTTGTAATTTCTGTTATCTTTTTCATAGACTATTCTTATAACATTGAATGTTTTCTTAAAATTTCTAAAATCTTTTCAAATATTATAAATTTATAAAGTCTTTTTATATCATTAAATTCTTATAATATAAATCTATTAGATTCTAAATTATAAAATCTTGATTATAGAAGTCTTTTTAATAAAATCTCAGTCATTATATTCTAAATAATTTTTTTAAATCTATAACTTTTTTATAGTTAAAATAGTCTTTTAAAATTTCAATTTAATATAGATCCTTAAATTAGGGATCAATCTGTAGTTATATTCTTAGTCTCTGTCCCATCCCTAAACCATCACCAAGGCAGCAAGGACAAAACAATGTAGTGCTTAACCCTTTACTCACATCTTTGAGCCACCCTCTGAATCTCATCTTCGCATCTCAGTTTCTTATTTGCTTTCTACATTTCAGGCATGTCATCCCACTCTAAACTGTTGCACGTTTCAAATGTGTCCTATGCATGTTTTATTTATTTAATTTTCTGTCGGTTTTGTGTTATGAACTGAAAGTTACATTGTATAATAGCTCTTATATAGGAAAGGCTTTTACTATCTCTTTTATTTATCAAGAAATTTTAATTGAATAAAAAAACCTGGCTTATAGATGTAGAAGCAAAGCTTCATGGTGAATCAAAGGTGATTCAAAGGTGTTTTCATGATAATAATGATGATAACAAAAGATGATGACAAAGGTGATGACAAAAAGCTCAAAGATCAATAAAAGAACAACTCAAGTGAATCAAGAACAATTCAAGAGTTCAAGATAAAAATCAAGAAGAATTCAAGACTCAAGGAGAAAGTTTAGAGTCAAGAATCAAAATTCAAGGTTCAACATCTCAAGAATCAAGATCAAGATTCAAGACTCAAGATTCAAGAATCAAGAGAAGGCTTAATCAAGATAAGTATGAAAAGTTTTTCTCAAAAATTGAATAGCATATGATTTTTCTCAAAACATGTTTACCAAAGAGTTTTTACTCTCTGGTAATCGATATTACCAGTAGCAAAATTCTTTTGAAAAAGTTTTCAAATTGAATTTACAATGTTCCAATTAATTTCAAAAAGCTGTAATCGATTACAATGTTTTGGTAATCGATTACCAGTGCTTTTGAATGTTGAAATTCAAATTCAAATGTGAAGAGTCGCATTCTTTCACATAAAAGCTTTGTGTAATTGATTACACTGATTTGATAATCGATTACTAGTGATTGTTTCTGAATAAAATCAAAAGATGTAACTCTTCAAATAGTTTTTGACTATTTCAAATTGGTTTTTAAGTTTTTCTAAAAGTCATAACTCTTCTAATGGTTGTTTTGACCGGACATGAAGAGTCTATAAAAGCAAGACTTTGTTTTGCATTTTATAAGTTATTTAATCAATCTTTTACAAGCCTTGAATCTCTTTGAACTTGTAACATCCCAATTTTCGTAAACTAGATTAAAAAAGATTATTATTTATAAATAAATAGAGTTTTAAAAAAAATGATGAGATTTTATAAATAAATAAATAAGGAGATATAATTATTAATTAAAATAATGATTTGAGAGAAAATAAAAAGGGTATTTTATTTATTTGTTTGATAGAGAATAAAATAAAGCTTGTTTTTATAAAATAATAAATAATAAATAGAATAAATAATAGGTCGTAAATGCCCCTAGCTATAAAAAGCAAAATGCTAGGTCATTTTTCAGACTGACTCCTCTGCCTAACAATTTTGTTTCTTCTCTCTTCTCCCAAAACTCTCTTTTTTCTCGTAGGCCACCTAACCTGTCTCAGAAAAATGACGATCTCGGACTCGTTCACCGTTGTGAAATTTGAGCACTACGTTTGCAGTCCAATTACGAGCATTCTCACCGTTGGGAATTTGGATATCATGTTTGAGCTGAGAGAAATACCTTTCGCATTGTAGCCTTTTCCTTTCCCGCAGAAACCCAGAACGGTCTCAGTAAAATTACGATCGCAGTTTCTTTAACCGTTGGATTTTCATGAAATTTGGATATGTTGTTTGAAACTCAATTTCTCACGCTTTCACCGTTGGGATTTGTGAGATAATATTCGTGGAGGAAGAAAAAGGAATCGAATGAAGACAGTACAAGTGGAGACTTCAATCTCTTCTCCGTCTCTCTGACGTTTGGGAATTCTATCGGAGCAGTCGGGGGAATAACTGGAGGGATGTCAGGGAACCGCTAGAGATGCTATTATCGCTGGCTGAAGACACGTGAGTCCGCTTAGAGGTAAGGGATGGGTTATTCACGATTGGGGATTTGTGAGAACATGTGCAGGGATCCTTAGAGTATCAATTGGAATGAGTTTTGGGGTGTTTCTACAATTTTTACTTTATCCTTATAATTATAACTATGAGTTATATATAAATTATATATGTTTGATGAATCATTTGATGTCCCAATGAAAAATTTTTGTGAAATTAATGTACTCTTGTGTTGAGTGTGAACTGTAGTATGAATTGATGAAATTAAGTAAGGAGATATTGAGTTTGTATTTTCCCCTTTTCATGCTTTTTAGTTTTTTTTTATAGTTTAGAATTGATATTATATTTGAAATTGAGAAAAGAATTCTAATAGACTATGTGTTGTATTCTTAGATAATATATATATGAATTCATGTATACTTATATATATATGAGAAAGTGTTTATAGAATTATTTAGAATTGGTACATTGAAAACTCTTTAAATTCATGATCAAATATGATATACGGTGCTGGATTTATATATATAGATTTAGTTATACATTTATTTATATTAATATTTTATGTAAATAATGTTGTAGTGTTGTTATTGTGTGATTCCAAAAATTATTCAAGTGTTGGAGTTTGAGAATACTATGTTTAGATTTGAGATACATGTGTATTGAGATGTGTGTATTGAGTTATGAGCTGTGAATTACACAATAACCTGACCAGTGTTGATAATGAGAAAATTGTTTATGTGCAGTGTTAAAGAGAATGTGTAGGTCTCCTATTTAGGAACCAGTGTTAAATTGTAGCGCAATGTGTTAAATGTGTTGAAACATGAGTGTGAGGTCGTGATATTGTGTAATTCACTAGCAGTGTTTATAAATGGAATATGTGATAAATTGTGAAATAACATGTTGTTTTGAGATTATAATATTGCTATTGAGATTGAGTATAAGTGCAAAGTTGAACATGTGTTAATTTGTGAGATACGTGTAAACATGTGATGGTGGATTGTGACATTATGAGATGTGAAATTGTGAATGAGTTTTGGTTGTGGATAAATGTGTAGTTAACACTTGATGTGACGTTACTTGTGTTGTAAGCTATGAATTGTACAATAACCTGATCAGTGTTATCTTGAGAAAAGCGTTGATGCACAGTGTTAAAGAGAAAGTGTAGGTTCCTAATTAGGAACCAGTGCTAAAGAGAAAGTGTAGGTTTCCTATTTAGGAACCAGTGTTAAATCATAGTACAATTGTGTTGAACGTGTTTAAAACACGAGCGTGAGGTCGTGGGTATTGTATAATTCATGAGCAATGTCTGCATACAAAATTGTTTTAGGGGTTGGACCTGAATCAGGAGGGAGAGACCCTGACGGACTCTTCGGAGTGTAGGCCTTGGGGGTCACCGGGTTTGAGTGCTCTTTTAAACCTATGCTGATCCCATATGGTTGGAGCATTCTCGCAAAACATCGTGACCCTGACTGGTCTCCCTATAATCTTACTTAGTGAGAGTGACCTGACAAACCCATTGTGTGGTGTGTCTTGTTATGTACTCCTAAGCGCCCCAAGGTGGTTTTTCACTGACATGGTACCACATTGCATATAGGCTTGAGTCTTAGCATAACTGTCTCATGCGCTTGCTAATTGTTTATTATGAAATTGAGGTGTTATTATATCTTGATCAGAGCGTGTGATTCTTGTGTAATGGGATTGATGATTGAAAAGTGTGATTGATGGATGAAAAGTGAACTTTGAATGACAAAGTGGTGGAATTACATGAATTACGTGCAAGTAAGTTTTATTTGGTTATATGATATGTATATCTAGTTGTCTTGTTTCTCTATCAGTTAGGAATGTGATAACTCACTCCCGGTTTGTTGTTTGTGTTTGGATCCTGTGATGATCTTGAACTTTGTGTTCGGGGGAGCAGATGACTAGGTGAACTGCTTTAAGGAATATTGTGCTGAAGGACGTCGAGACACAACGCTCTGATAGGATGTGACATTGGGGTATAGGGTTTTATATTAATTCTATGAAGTCTCAGACGGCCTTGTTTGAGCCGATGACTTTATTATTTATTTGGACAAGTTTAAAAATGATGTAGAAGAAAGTGATTGTGAACCTTTTATCCCTTTGAAAGGCTTGTATTTAAAAATGTTTTTTAAAAAATACTTTTAATTAATATTTGAATTTTTATTCCTTTGTTAGTATATAGATGAGGGGTAGAGGGTGTCACAGAACTTCTTCTTCTTCTTTGTACCAAAAGCTTTCTAAAGTTTTCTGGTTTTCTAAACCTTGAAAACCTGTGCTATTTGTCTTTTCATTCTCTTCTCCCTTTGCCAAAAAGAATTCGCCAAGGACTAACCGTCTGAATTTTTTTTGTGTCTCTCTTCTCCCTTTTCCAAAAGAACAAATGACTAACCGCCTGAATTCTTTTGTGTCTCCTTTCTCCCTTGTCAAAGAATTCAAAACGACACAGTCTGAGAATTCTTTTGATTCTTCCCTTTCCCTAATACAAAAGTGTTCAAAGGACTAACCGCCTGAGAATTCTTTTGTATCCCCATTCACAAAGTATCAAAGGTTTAACCGCCTGAGATCTTTGTCTTAACACATTGGAGGGTACATCCTTTATGGTACAAGTAGAGGGTACATCTACTTGGGTTGTTGACTGAGAACAAGAGAGGGTACATCTCTTTTGGATCAGTTCTAGTGGAGGGTACATCCACTAGGTTCAAATAGAACAAGGGAGGGTACATCCCTTGTGGATCTTTGCTTGTAAAAGGATTTTTACAAGGTTGAAAGAAATCTCAAGGACTGCAGGTCGCTTGGGGACTGGATGTAGGCACGGGTTGTTGCCGAACCAGTATAAAAACTCTTGTGTGTCTCCTTCTTCCCTACTCTTTTACTTTCCGCTGTGCATTTAATTTCTGCTTTTATTTTCTATTAAGTTTCTCTTCTACTCCTCATTCTCTTAACAATTTAGTAAAAGCCTTAGAAGAGTAATTTTTAATTAGTAAAGGTTTAGGAACAATTAATTCAACCCCCCTTCTTAATTATTCTGAGGCTACTTGATCCAACAATAGAGTCAGTTACCTAACAACAATAACTAATATATAGACTTTTATGACTATTCTTAACATAATTACCTCAAAATATGTAATAATCTCATTACTAATGCATCACTTGATTTAAATTAAAGGGACCGGGTGATGGAGAAATAGATAAGCTTTAAAACATCAAATATGATTTAAATTGAGAATACTCGCAACAAAAAGATTGTGTTTGTCCAGTATTCATCTCTATGTTTGTACGTATCTAAGGTCAGCAATCATTACTGGGATTAGCGGTTACTTTGTGCTTCTTTTTCTCTATTGATGAATTAGTGATAGCTCACATGTAATTATTTTTTAGTGTCATTCTACTTCTCAAATACATGTATGGTTGGTTGCCATGTATATTTAGAGTTGTCAATATGATTGTAGTAAAAAACAAAAGAGTTGTAAATGAGTCAAAACCATGACAGGAGTTGCTATTGGCACTGCCATTTTGGCTATTGGCACTAATCAGGTGGATGCCTTTTAGATGTATTCCGAAATTGTTCCTTGGAAAACTTGTTCATTGTTGAGCTTTTCACCAAACAAATTGATTTTTGTAACAACCTTTAAAAGTATGTCTATGAAATCTTTTACAGACTCAATCTCATTCATCTTCACAGCTTTAAACTCCCTTCTCAAGGTCAGCCCTTGCATTCTTTTGGTTCTTTCACTCCCTTGGAACTCCTCCTTCAAATGATCCCATGCTTTTCACCAAACAAGTGCTTTATCTTGCTTTGTCACTTCGTCATTGTGACTCTTCATTTGAGCTATTATTGGATTTTCAGGTAATGGAGTTGAGTTACTTCCATTTTCCACTATATACCACAAACTTTGATCTTTGAGATAAGTTCTCATTTTCGCAACCAACAAGTGAAAGTTTTCACATGCAAATATAGGAGGAGGAGGTACAAAACTATTTTGGAGATAGGGGGAGCAACATGAAGACTTAGCTTTGAAGCTTGAAAAAAGTTTTGTCTTTTACATGTCCAACTCTCTCGAGTGACATTTGTATTGATTGTTGTATTGTGTGTTGTATCTTAGTCTCTATCATTTCATATGTGCATCATGCATCATCATGTAGGAGTTAGGAGAAAGTTTCTAAAGTTAGAAAATTTCTTCAGTAGTTAAAACTTTATATTTTAATCGATTATAGGTTGATCATAATCGAACAAGTGCTTGAAGCTCGCAGAGAAATGTCTCATATCGATTTAATCGATAACAGGCTCATAGTAATCGATTACACAATTCTTTTTGAGACAACGATTGATTTTTCAGGATTCTCTACTTTAAAGGATTACCAGATGATATAATCGACTACTTATCTCTTAAAAAGTGTTTCAGAAGTGATCAAGAATATTTTAAACGATTACATTGAGGATCAAATCAATTACATGGTTCTTGAAGGTTTTTCAGTTTTTGGGAAGAACACTTTAATCGATTGAAATAGTAATATAATCGATTACTTCTTACATTGTATATTTAATCGATTATAGACGATTATAACTGTTTTCTCTAAAATAGTCACCTTGTATTCTCACTTCAAAAAACAAGTTTTTAACAACTTCTTAATGAGCTAGAATTATGAACTTATATTAGTAAAAGAAAGAAGAGATCAAGAATACTTTAAACGTTTACATTAAGGATCTAATCAATTACATGGTTCTTGAAGGTTTTTCAGTTTTTGAGAAAAACACTATAATCGATTGAAATAGTAATATAATTGATTACTTCTTACAATCTACATTTAACCAATTACAGATGGTTATAACTATTTTCTCTATAAATAGTCACCTTGTGTTCTCACTTCAAAAAAACAAGTTTTTAACAACTTCTTAATGAGCTAGAATTACGAACTTATATTTATAATATTAAAAGAAAGAAGAGAAGAAAAAGTACTTAGAAACAACGTGACTCACAACTTCTAATTCTTTATTATGAAGATTTTTTTTGTGAAATGTGAGTTGTGATTCTTTCTTGAGTTCAAGAAGACACTCATTCATTCAAGCAAGGTCCTTGCAAAAGATTGATCAAGTAGTGTTTATCTTTGACTTTATTTTTTTGTGTAATTAACACATTACTTGTTTGTGCTTGAATTTCTGAAGACATGCTAGAATAGGTTTTTCTAGTTTGGACTAAAGGTAGATTTCTCTTAAGCTCTTATTCACAGAGGACCCTAGGGTTGGTACCTTTGTCTCTTTTTCTGGGTAGGAACTAAAATTGCTTGTAAGAATTCTATATGCATAGTAAAATTCTAATTCGGGTTTGGATTAGATAACAAAATTAGCTTCTCTAGCAATAGACAATGAATTAGTATAAAAATTTATATATTTCTTCTCTTGATCTTATCTTTCTTTCTCATTCTGGTCTTGATCAATTTATTGGAGGTTAAAGAAAATATCTTTAGAAGAAAGAACTTTAACAAAAATTTTGCGTAAAGGAAGATTGATTAAATATTGGTTTATCAAAGTTTGTGATACGATCTGCGCAAAAAAAGTTTCTTTTAACTTTGATTTTAAAAGTTTGTTTTGATTTATAAACCAATTCACCCTTGGCTTGGAAGCCATTTTCGTGTTTGAAGGTTTTTTTGTGAGTCATGTTCGAAGGTTTTTTTTTGTGAGTTTTCTCTCACTCTATTTTTTGGATTTTTCTCTTCCTCACTATCTCTAGTTTTGTGTTCCTCACAAACCCTGACAGATAAATGAAGCTCGTGATACCATGTTAGAAAAGCAAAAGTTGCACATATGGACAACAAAATATAAATGTATAGAGAATAATATAGAGGAGAGGAGCAAAAATTATATGATATATTTCTTGTTTGTATCGTTTGCACAATTTGAACTTGTTACAACAAGGCTTTAAATAGAGAAACTAGCAAGTCCCTAATTAGGTGGCATAAACAGCAAATATGGCTACCTAAAACTATGCATCATTGGCTTATAATTACAAGTTACTTTTTCTGAGCACAAGTAACCTTTAACCAATTTCAAAGCAACCACAATAAATCTGCAAATATATTTTAATTATAATAGAAAAATCTCAACTCCCAACACAACCCATATAGAGCTTTCTTTAGTTTGCACACATGTATTGGATGAGATTTGCACTTAAATCCTTGCAGTGGTTCCATGTATATTTCTCGATCTATCTCTTCATATAGAAATGTATTTTTTATATCTATTTGCTAAAGATTCCATGATTTACTAGCTGCAATTTCTAATAAAACACGAACAATGGTGATTTTTACAATGCCTCATCACAGTCCAATCCATACTACTAAGAAAAACCATCAGCTACTAAGCATGCAACATACTTCAACAAATCTCTGCCAAATGTTGATTCTTTCATTCCGAAACTTCATTTTTTTGTGGAGTGTTAGGACAAGTAAACTGCATTCTAACTTTATGCTCTTGAAGGTACATATTGAATTCATCAGAAGTGTATTCTCCACCATTATTTGAGCACAAATATTGTATCATTTGACCAACTTCACTTTCAGCATTTTTTGTAAATCCTTTGAAATTAGTTAATGTTTTAGATTTTTCTTTCATATAGAAAACCCAAACATACCATGAAAAGTCATCAATAAAAGTCACCATATATTTTTATCCACTTACAGATGGTTGTTTGATAAGCCCAAACATATATGAGTGAACAAACTTTAATGGTTGCTTGGCCTTGAAAGTCGACTCCTCAAATGGAAGTTGATGAGCCCTTCCATATTGACATCCTGCACAAATGGCATCTGTTCTAACATCAAGCTCAGGAAAGCCTTTGAGCATAGACTTTGTCATCATCACTTTTAGCTCAAGATACCTAACATGTCCCAACCGAGCATGCCAAAGATATGCAATCTCATTTCTCTTTTACTTTGTCTATGTTTGTTGATTCTGCTAACATAACATATACAAATTCTTGTTTCTTCCCTTCTATAAATGGTGTGCCAATAATTTTCACATCCTGGTAAATTTTCTCAGCATCAGGACCAAACACAACATAATTACTAGGGGCAGTCAACTGAGAAATTGAAAGTAAATTTTTCTTCATCCCAAATACATGGTAGACGCCTTGAAGTTGAACGTGCTTTGAACTGAACTAAGCCACAACCTTTTTTTACCAATATGACTTATTGGTAATCTTGAATTATCTATTGTCACAACAACTCAATCATCTTTATATTCTGACATGTTGAGAAGCTTTTCTTTATCACCTGTCATGTTATTAGAGCATCCTAAGTCAACAATCCAACTCTTAGTATAGTCAATTTTACTAAGAGTGGACATTGCTAATGCTAGCTCTTGCTTCTCTGCCATAACATCTCCACTTGTGACTGCATCATTGATATCTTCAATCACTGCATAAGAGGCCTCCATATCCCATTCATCTTTACTATTCTTTTGATTACTTGATGTAGTTGTGTTGCCTTCAACTATTCTCCATTTAAATCGACAATCATGAGCAAAGTGATCCTTCTTTCCACAATTATAACATTCAAAATTGTTGGATTTTCCTTGCCTGTTAGTATAGCTTTGATTATTTTCAGCTACTCCTACTTTGGTTGCTTCTATTTTAACCTTTCTTTAAGTTTCCATACTTAACATGTTTATTTCTTGATTTGTTTTTCTTTTTGCTGAAAAGTGTTTCTTCTTCATTCTTCATGGAAACACCAGCTACTTGTTTTTACAAGAGTTTCCTGGTTGGCTAATAGACTTTCTAACTCTTCTAAGGATGGTTGAAGTGGCCACCCTTGGATTGCAGTGATGAAACTTCTATATTCAGGCTTTAAGCCATGAATAATTATTCTTCTTTTCCTATCATCATTGATATTTGATGCATCATCTAATTCAGAAATCTCCCAATATAAGGACTTCACTTTGGTAAAATACTGATTTATAGTCAAATCACCTGCGAGAGACATTAGTTCATTTTCCAAAATTTGTAGTCTCATTTTATTTTTGTAGCAGATCGTGAGACAAAATTGTCCCAAGCATCCTTTGGAGTTGTAGTATGCCGAGTGTGTTCCAGCATCTCCTCCTCAATGGTCATCTTTATCACAAACATTGCTTTTCCAGATTTGATACGCCACTTTGTCAAAGATTCTGCATCTGATGGTCGTGTTGTCTCATTCCCATTGACTACTTCCCACAAATCTTGACCTTGCAAATATGATTCTATGCATGTCTTCCATGTGCTATAATTTTTATAGTTGAGTTTCTTGATGCACCCAATAGTGATGAAATCTGCCATCGTGACAACTTGTTACAACTTTCTCATTTAGTTATATAAGAAAGTGTGGTCCTAGACCAACAACAAGCTTTACAGTCCTTGACTGTATCCGAGCATAGTCTCACTAATGGTACCACTGATCTGGCACCTCCACTAATAGTCCATGACTATTAGACGTTCTTGGGCAGCACCTCAACTCTCTAGCACCTCAATTGGTCCTATACAACCTGGCTCTAGATACCAAATTGTAGGAAGTAAGAAAACAAGCTAAATATTCTACTCTTACACACTCATATTTGAAGGAAGAAAGAGAGCTATAGAATTGATTTTGATTCAATTGACACACACACAAAGCAGCGTACATGATCTGCATTTTATAGGCAAGTTCTCCTAAATAAACTATTACATAAATAAAGAAAACCCACTAGACTAAGTAAACCAAAAAGAGGCTCCGACTGGAAAAAGGTGCATTGTTGATGGTCAAAAGTTGCAACTTACTGCAGCTGTATAAAACAACTATGCAGTGTTGTAGAGAAACTTTCATTAATATATAAGATAATAATTATTGGCTTTCTTGATAAAGCATTCTCATGGTGTAATGTATCCCATCAGCACAATGCTATGAAGCACTGACACCGACACAGACACCGGACACAGACATGGCTATATATATATATATATATATAATTAAATAAAATAAAATTACATAAAATTAAATATGAGCGATATGCATAAAAGATCTAAATTGAAAATCAAGATTTATATATTTATCATCATCTAAAAAGAACTTTTCCTATGATAACGAGTCACAAAAAAATACTAAGAGACCTCATTATACAATTTGTACGCTTTGTTTCTTTACAAAAAAAATTATAAAGCAAGATGATGAATTAGCAACTTCAAATCTTCAAGAATTCCACAAACTAGCAATCATCATTGAAAAAGGCACCCTCTAACTCTGGTTCATCTAAAGACAAACTAGCAATTTCAAGAATACCATAATCATCAAGTGATCCAAAATCATCTCCAGCTACATCCCACATTTTAGTTTCCTCTTGATGATATTGTGGAGCATTCCTTGAGAGAAGTCGTAGGTTGCTATGAACAAATACTAAATCTTCAACTCTATGTGGTGTCATCTTGTTTCTCATTAAAGAATGGATAAATGAATATGTACTCCAATTCCTTTCACAACATGAAGATGAACAAGGTTACGCAAGTAGCTTAAGGGCAACCTTTTGAAGTATTGGAGCATTAACGCCATGAACTGGCCACCAAGCTTTTGGATCCATTTGACCTCTATAATTTAAAAAATCAAGATCATCAAAACCTTCTCTTCCATCCGAGAAGTTGGCAAACTCAATATTCACTTTCCTCCTTACATCCACATCAAGAAAGAACCTCTTGAAGCATTTTAATCTTTCACGAGTGAGTTCCATGTCTTGATGTGGAGGAACTCGATTAGAATCTTCACTTAGCCATTCATGACTGTAATATCTACAATTAAAAAGAAATATATACATGATTAAAATTTATGTAATTCTAAAAAAAAATGTAAGTAAAAAAGTATAGAGTTAATTACCTAGGATTTAAGGAATGAGCTAAACAATGGAGATGAGTGCTACTCTTAGTCCAACGGTCAATTAATATGGAGTGCACTACCTCATAAAAGGTTGATCCTTCACTCTCCTCTTTTCTCTCATATTGATATATGGTATTCTTCACCTTTTCAATCATTGAATCCCACATCTCATATACTAGATGGAGAGATAAAGCTTCCATATCAGTTCTTCTAAGAACATCATAGATAGGGCTAGTGAAAGAAATAATATAATCAACCTTATCCCACCATTTATCATCCAACAAAGTATCTTTCACAAATTTAGCCTTTGCAACATCATCTTCCGTATAAGAAGACCATTGGTCACTAATGACCATCTCTTGGAGTCCTTTCTTCAATTGCTTGAATCTCTTGAGCATTACAATAGTGGAGGCAAATCTTGTTGGAGCAATGGATAGCAATTTCAATGAATTGAATAAATTGAAAATTGATAGTCTCATAGAGTGACTCATGACAAAGTTTTTCACAAACATTGCATCATCTGCAATTTGGGTGATCCAAGAACATTTTTCATAAACAACATTGTTTTTTTCTTCATTCTTGGTTGCACATATGTTCTTCAAAGCAAGATTAAATATATAGACAACACATGGAGTCCAATAGATGGAAGGAAACTCAACCTCAATTATTAAACCTGTTGGCTGTTGCTTTACAAACAGTTGCATTATCCGTCACTATTTGCACAACATTTGAGTGCCCAACCTCCATAATTACCTCCCTCATAAGTTTGGCAATGAAATCCTTGTCTCTGATCTCATTTGAACAATCGATGGCCTTTAAAAACATAGGTCCACTCTTCGTGACAACCATGAAATTAATAAGAGATCTTCTTTGCGGGTCACTCCATCCATCACTAACAATGCTCACACCCTTCTGGCTCCATGCATTTTTAATTGGTTGAAACAAGTTCTCCACATGTCTCCTCTCATTTTGAAGTAATGTTGTCCTTAATTTATTATAACCTGGAGGTTGGTAACCACTGATCTGATTGTTGGCAGCATAGGCAAACGCCTTCCTATAATGAGGAAATCTTGCTAAATGAAAAGGCAGCCCCGAAGAGTAAGACATCCTAGCAATTTCATGATCAAGTGTCTCTCTAGCTTGCAAATTAAAGGCATTTTCTCCAGTTGATGTCTTTCTCTTTTTTGGATCAACACCAAAAGTGTTTGTATCCATTTGGTGTTGAGTAGAAACCGGAGGCAATGACACAAATTTTATTTTTGACTTCTCCACCCTCAATGTAGCCTCATTGTCTATCTTCTTCAAATCTATAAGTTTGGCAATTGTTACCTTTTGACAAACTCTAACTCCCTTTTCAGTCATCTTCAACAAGTGTGCCCTCACTCTAGTGTAAGACCCATTAAAGGTAAAATCACAAATATTACATTTTATCTCATAATTTCCACCACCACCTACACTTTTTATCTTTGAAACATAGGTCCATAAAGGTTTGGTATCATCATCTTGTTCTTTAGCTTGACTAGGACTAGAAGCACTCATCTCTACAACAATTTAAAAAAATTAAAAATCAATGTAAACAATTTCTAAGTAAAAAATAAACAACAAAAAGCAATTTTTAATCAATGTTGTTCTTGTCTTATTGGCCATGTTGCAGCTTAATTTTATTCAAAATAGGACTATTCAAAATAATTTTAGTTTTTGTAAATTATATTTTTTTTATTTTTTATTTTTTAAACAATTTAGATACCTTTTTAAGCAAATAATTTTTTTAAGAATAAATAGGAAAATAAAGAAAATCACAAGAAAGATAATTTTTTTATTGCATCTGCAAAAGATAGGTACCACAAGATTTACAATGAAATAAAGAAGAAATTTGGTTTTCATATATTTTTAACAAGTATTTATAGGAAAACATAAGAAAGTAAAATAAATTAAGTTTCGGCTCTTAAGTTACAATTAAGTTATCATAAAATGCTATTTTTTATTATCCTGTAACAGTTCGAATTCATATACATGTGTGAAATGTTTATGAACTGAAACATTCAAAATTTGAATTTACAAAAAAAAGTTATTGTAAAAGTCATCTATTACAATTTTTTTCCTCTGCAACAGGTATGTTGTTATTTCTTTAATTACTTAGCAAATAATTTTAAAAAAAATTAATAGGAAAATAAAGAAAGTCACAAGAAACTCAGAAAGACAATTTTTTATGGCATCTGCAAAAGATAGGTACCACAAGATTTACAATGAAATAAAGAAGAAATTTGTTTTTTATATTTTTTTAACAAGTATTTATAGGAAAAAAATAAGAAAGTAAAATAAATGACATTGAGGTACTTCAGCCGATAACAACACAGAAACAGAAAGAGAGAGAATGGGTAAAAAGGTTAAAGGGGTTTGAACAAATGTGGAAGCACAAACAAGGACAAATCATTGAAATCAGAAACACACAACAACCCTTCAAAGACCAAAAGCAGGCAAGCAGCAAAGGGGGAAACGGAGGCGACAACATGCAACAATGGAGGTTTGCTTGTGGGAAACGGCAAGAAGAAGACAAAGAATAACCACTTTCGCATTTGGTAAGCATTTTTTAAATAAATAATAAAATAGCTTGTTGGGCCGCATCCAATCGTGCGTGTCCACTTGGTGGGCCGCGTCCAATCGTGCGCTTCCTGCGTCCAACTATGTTCGGTGACGACGGAGGCAACGTACACCGCGTCGCACCGGAGTCGTACCCGTTTGCATGTTCGGTGCGCCTCCGACGTGGGACACGGCACTTCAGCGACGTGTTTGTGCTTCATAGGGACAATGTCTTGTGATTGTGGTTGTTTCTATCCAATATCGAGACAGTGGATGCTTACTACAAACTCAGCAATACCAGAGCACAAATTCAGTCTTATGTCTTTAATTTAGCAATTTTGGGTCATATATATATATATATATATATATATATATATATATATATATCACATAATTGAATGAGTTAGGGCCATTATATAATTAGTCAGAATATTAAAGTGGTCTAATCAATATAAAAGTATGACTAAGGGCATATATGTCATGAAAGGATAATTGTGTAGATACCAGTGATATTATAATTTGATGAGGGACCAAATTATAATTATCAAATTTGTGGTAAGTGATGACAGTTACCAATATAAGGGATTATGGTCCCCATTTATAGAGACCAACGCAACGCGTACTGTTTCTCTTTTTCCCCATCAGAATAGAAAATTCAGAGAAAGAAAAGAAGGACTCTTTATAATTGGAAGGTCATAAAACCAATTTTCTGATCAACCTTTCATCATCATCATTCCATTATGACTAATCTAGGTATGCTTCCGCATATAGTTTTCATCATGATTTTGAGTATGGGAACACAAAGGGGTTCTATTTATCTCTGTACAGTGTTTTCTCTCTACATGAATAGAAAGCATGTGGTTAGGATTGACGATTTTCTGTTAGAATAAAATTAGGCTGATTGATTGAATCCCTATATTTCGAATTAAATCCCAACATTTGATGGTTGGTATTTGAGTGCTTGTGTTGTAAATCCTCTTAAAAGAAATTAGGTTTATATGTGCATCTTCAGATTGAAACTTATTTACCATGTTTCTATTTCAGTTATCAGAGCAAGTGTTCCAAAGATGGAACTAGATGTTGCTTTTAAGCAAAGGAACAAAATTGCAAAAGCAGTCTTTTTTACTTTTTTATAAATTAAGAATGGAGTAGGACATATGCTTAATCTGTTTACTTTTACTTTCTAGGCTATGCCAGCATATGGGTACAAGATAGTTAAGACTCTTATCATGGATATTGAACCGGATGAGCGTGTGAAGAGAGCCATGAATGAGATTAATGCTGGTATGTTTCCTACATGAATGTGTTATTCATATTTCCTTTTCAAGTATGCAAACAAAAATAGAAGTTAGTCTAGTGTGGCTCTGGAGATTTCCTAGCCGAGAGGTTTTGATTGGAGTTTTTTTTATTGGACTCAATACTTTGACACAATGAAGGACATTGGTGCATCCTCAATCCAATGTTGTTTTCATTCCACATGGACCTGGTGTTGTGAATGATGTTGCTTCACAAATTAGGTCTGGTATTCTCCAAGGAAATGTGACACAATATTGAAGACTTTGATATCATATATACCCTAAGAATCATAGACGCGACACTTCAGCGGCGTGTCCCACGTCGGACTCGCACCAGACACGAATGTGGACCCGACTCTGGTGCGACGCGGTGTCGGGTGCTTCCGCCGTCACTAGACACGATTGGACAGCCGAACACCCGTGATTGGACGCGACCCAACAAGTGGACGCAAACACGTCAGCTATTTTTATTATTTATTAAAAAATTTAAAAATACTTACCAAATATGTACCGTTCTCATTCTCATGCACCTTCTTCTTCTTCTTCTTCTCCTTGTCGTTTCCTGCAAGCGAACCAAACGCCTCTCTTGTTGCACGTCGTCGCCTCTGTTTCCCCGCGTAGGTAGGCCCTTGTTTCTCTTTTCTAATTTGCTCAGCTACTCCCTATTTCTCTTTTTTTCTTCTGTGGAGAATGGAGATACAAAAGTATTATTGCTTTTTGTTTGTTTTTTGTATGTGTTGCCCTTTCTAGTTTCTTCTGGTATATTGCTTTTTATAATATAAAATCAATACAAAAGTGGTATTGCTTTTTGTTTGTTTTTCGTACGCATTGCACTTGCTAGTTTCTTCTGCTATATTGCCTTTTATAATATTAAATTCAATACAAAAGTGGTCCAAATTAATTCAGTGTGTGTTCCCGTCACGCTTTCTTCTACTTTCTTTTGCTATATTGCTTTTTATAATATAAAATTCAATACAAAAGTTGGTATTGCTGGTATTGCTTTTTGTTTGTTTTATTTTTTGATATAAATTTTTAATAGGATTCTAATATTATTTTTTGAAATGAAAAATTAAATAATAGGACCCGAATATAATGTTAGGGTATACAGTTGTTTTCAATCTTTGGACATTTCCTGGATATATAAATTATGGGTATATTAAATTTGTAGAATATATAAAATTATGGGTTTCTTTTTTATGTTTTATTTTTCCTATTTCATAATATAAAATTATAGGTTTATTTCTTTTTTTATGTTTTATTTTTTCTATTTTGTAGTATAAAATTATATGTTTCTTTCTCTTTTTTTATGTTTTATTTATCCTCTTTCATAAAAAAATTGGGTTTGTTATAAATAAAAATTCTTTCTGCTTGGCTAATAAAAAAACAAAGATGTTTTATTTTTCTCTTTATTTAATCAAAGTTTTCACTTTTTTTCCTAATTGGTCATGTTCTTGTTCATACATGTACAGGTTTTGTTCAATGTATTATTTTGCTTAATTCTTAGTGTATCTATTTTTTTTTTTGTGTGTAGGGAAGAGTAATTCTAATGAAGCTATGGAGCAAGAGGATTAAATCAAACCCCTATGGAGATATGTCGCAAAGTTAAAAAAGACTCTTGATGGAGAAAATGCCATGATCAAATACAATTTGTGTGAAATCTCGTTCACTGGGTCTTACACCCGAGTAAGGGTTGACCTACTGAAAATCTCGAGAAAAGGAGTTAGACCTTGTCCACATGTGTCTCCTCCCAAACTTACCGAATTTAAAACAATGGACAATGAAGCGACTTTAAAGATGCAAAATTCAAAGGAAAAAAAAGTGTCTCTCTACTTGGTGAAGGCAAATAGACACAAGATGGTGCTCCTCCAAAAGTCCCAAGTCCTTTAGAAAAAAGGCTTCAATTTGCAAGGTAGAGATGGTCTTGATGCCAGAATTGCAAGGATATTTTTCTCTTCAAGGTTGCCATTTCATTTAGCAAGGAATCCTTATTATAGGGATACATTTCCTTATACTGCCAATACTCCTAATCTCAATGGATATAAGCCTCCAAGTTACAATAAGTTGAGAACTACCTTGCTTACAACAAAGAGAAGCCATGTGGAGAACCTTTTGCAACCAATAAGAAATTCATGGAATCAGAAAGGTGTGACCATTGTCTGTCATGGGTGGAGTGATCCTTAAAGAAGTCATTTTATCAACTTCATCCTTGTCATTGAGAGTGGACCAATGTTCTTAAAAGCGATAAATTGCTTTGGTGATATAAAGGACAAGGATTTCATTGCTCAACACATGAAAGATGCAATTATGGAGGTTGGACCATGTTAGATTTCATCTTAAAACCAATTGGCATTAAATGAAATTGTCCAATATATATATAAGCTACACTCCAAGGAGTGAGAATGGTGGGTGGTCGCAGCGGAAGCGAAGGCGAGGTCCAAGGAACAAAGACTGGCTCTGACACCATGTTAGATTTCATCTTAATGCCAATTGGCGTTAAATGAAGTTGCCCAACAGATATATAAGCTACACTCCAAGGAGTGAGGCAGTCGATGTGGGACTTGGGTATTTCCCAACAGACCATCAAATGTGCTACAAATTGTGATTGATAATGCAACTATATGTAAGGCAACATGTATGATCATAGAGAACAAGTTTTATGCCATCTATTGGACTCCTTATGTTGTGCACACCTTGAACCTTGCATTGAAAAATATTTGTGCAGCCAAGGATGCTGAAAAAAACAATGTTACTTATGAACAATGTTCTTGGATCACACGAATTGCAAACGATGCTAATTTGATTAAATTTTTTTTATCATGGGACACTATGAGATTATCAATTTACAACAACTTCAACTCATTAAAGTTATTTTTTATTGCTTCTACAAGATTTGCTTCAACTATTGTGATGCTCAAGAGATTTAGAAGTTTGAAAGAAGGACTCCAAAAGATGGTTATTAGTCATGAATGGTCTACTTACAAGGATGATGATGTTGGAAAGGTAAAAAAAGTGAAAGAAACTTTGTTGGATGATATTTGGTGGGATAAGGTTGATTACATATTTTCTTTCACTGCTTTTATTTATGATGTTCTTATAAAGACAAATACTAATATGGTTTGTCTTCACTTGGTATATGAAATGTGGGATTCAATGATTGAAAAGGTGAGACAGGTCATATTAATTTATGATTATATCTTTTTACATGCATTTCTTTGTGGGTTGTATTAATTTATGATTATATCTTTTTACATGCATTTCTTTGTGGGTTGTATTAATTTGTTTATATTTTTTAATGTTGTAGATATTGTAGTCATGAATGGTTAAGTAAAGATCCATCAAGAGTTCCCCCACATCAAGATGTAGAACTTACTGATGAAAGGAAGAAATGCTTTAGAAGGTACTTTAATGATGTGCATGTAAGGAGACAAGTCAATTTGGAGTTTGCAAATTTTTCTGGAGGAAGAGAAAGTTTTCATGATGTTGACTCTTTAAGGGATAAAGATGAATTGGATGCAAAATCTTGGTGGCTTGTTCATGGTGCTCATGCACCAAAACTTCAAAAGATTTCCCTTAAGCTACTTGGGCAACCATCTTCATCTTCTTGTTGTGAAAGGAATTTGAGCACCTACAATTTCATACATAGTTTGAAAAGAAATAAGATGACACCTAAAAGAGCGGAGGATCTTATATATGTTCATAGAAATCTTCACCTCATTTCAAGAAATTCCTCAAACTACAATGAAGAGGAAACTAAAATGTGAGATATTGTAGGAGATAGGTTTTCTCTTGATGACGAGGAACCTTTGAAATAACCAATTTATCTCTTGATGAACTAGTTTTAGAAGCTGTCTTTTTCAATAAAGATGACCAAGGGCTTTAATAGACTAGTATTTAAACTTTGTGTTAGACTTGATGCCTCTTAGTCTTAGTACTTTTTGTTAGACATATGAAATATCTCTTGATGCCTCTTAGTAGTTAGTACTTTTTCTTAGATTATCATATGAATATATAAATTTTATTGTCATGTTTGATCATATTTAAATTTTGGTTATGTTCATATTGATCATATTTTACATATATAGGTGTCTGTCGTGTCCCCGTTTCCCATGTTTTTTATTGTAGGCGTGTCCCCATGTCTGTGTCTGACACTATGTCCAAATCCGTGCTTCTTAGTTCTCAAGTCCCTCAGCTGACATTCCACATACTCAACCTTCCCTTTTCTGATATTAGGCAGGAGAAAATCCAAGAATTTAGGATATAAGTGAACAAAATCCATGAAGTTAAAACCTTGCTTATATATGATATATGCCAAATTTGTTACACATTCATGTTAAGTAAGATTGTATTGTGAGATTGTTCCACAGAAGGGTATGTGACCGTGATCTCTCATATTCAAGAGTGCGGCATCAAGTGTCTTGCCCTTAACATTCTCAAAGTAAACTTCACTATCTTCTATGTCTGATTTGTATATTAGCAAACAATAGTTACTTATGTATTGTGTTTTACTACCAGGTTCAGTAATTTAAATTTTTTATGGGCATTAAAAAAGTTAGATCTAAATTTCTCTATTTCATGCTCTTCCTTGTAGTTATAACCTCCATTAAATCTAAATTTATTACTCAATATATCCACTTGATAATCGAAGGCATATTTTCAAGTGAAAGGCCTAAATAATTTTTCTCTAATAATGTTGAATCTATTTCAAGATTTGGTCATCATAATCCTTTACAATATTCTATTTCTATCAGAAACTTAGGAGAAAAACAAGTACTAATGTTAATTTATGCCACAATTCAATTTTGTAAAATCCTTCTTCCATTTTTTTTTATGACGGGGAGGGAGTTGGATTCCAAAGTGACTACAATCAAGGGTATAACTAGTAAAGTTTAACTGAACTTATGCATAGAACCACAATGTAATGCATTCTTTTGACATTGAGTATAAGAAATTGAATGTATTTTAATTGCACCAATAAGGACTTTTTTTATCCGCCTATTGTTATTGATATCTTTGTGAGCCACACTTGGAGTTCCTGAACTACCAATCATCATTTTCATTTCATCAACTTGCTCCCACATTGAAAGTGCATGTTTAGTAGATTTTAAAAACTTCAGTGCACCCTTTGTTTTTACTTTCTTTGGAAGGGACACATTGAAGTGGTATCTGAAAATGCAAGTTCACGGACCTTATTCTTCAATGCCATCTTCCCACCCACAACAAGCAGTGAAAATCTTTTTAACAATGCATCGACTTCATTTGTGAGAGTTAAGTCCTCCCCTCCCCCCTAAGAATCACTTGGGTCATTTGTACCACTGATGGATAACATCTTCCAATTCACATGCATGCACGACTAGGGTATTGAGCCACTGATTTGGTTGTACCTAGCAAGTTCATAGGCACGCGGTAGACCATGAGTAGTTCTGAGTGTGCAACCCCAAGCAAAACTATCAACACTAGCAAAAGTAGAGCGTTTCAACTCATCAAAGATTAAACTTTGTACTTGTGTTGAAACGAAGCCCCATAGTCTCT
Source organism: Glycine max (assembly GCF_000004515.6). NCBI lineage: Eukaryota > Viridiplantae > Streptophyta > Magnoliopsida > Fabales > Fabaceae > Glycine > Glycine max. The sequence continues at coordinate 12,952,772 of NC_038243.2, forward strand.
TGTAAAACGTATTGAACCTGTGGTCAACCATATTGATGCTTTTCATTACATCCCAATAAGTTCACAAATATCTCATTCTATCACAAAGCAACCTCTTCAGTCTTACATGTGCGTCTTCAACCTTATAAAGTAGTTTAGTGTAATGCCAATAGAAGAGACATAACAAACATAATGTGAAACAAGTAATTAGAAAATTGTACCTATTAGTTGTTGTGTTTCAAAGATGCATAACACATCCCGTCCATGCTTGTAAAAATATCTCCTTATGATGCAATAACCATATATAGTAAACATACTCCTGAAAAGTTGAATAACATGTGCAAATGTGAGTGAAGTTTTTCAACTGTTGTTCATATATTTGTTCATTAGTAGAATTTACCAAGCTTTCCCAAGCATCCAGCATAGCCTCCTAGTCTTTTGCCTTAGTCACGAGTATCTTGCATTTTGCTCTGACATTCTTAGAAATGTAGAATTCACATAACAAGTTGGTTGCAAAAGCAAAGACAACCTTTAATGCATTCATCAGAGGAAGATCTTTGTCAATGACAATCACATGAGGTAGCACATCATCCTTCATAAATAATCCTCTGACCTTGTTTAAATCCCATTCAAAATTGTTCATCCTTTTAGATTGTAAATAAGAAAATACAACAAAAAAAATCATTTCTATTGAAGTCACACCAACAGTCTCTAACAACAAAAAACGATATTTGTTCATCTTGAAAGTAATATCACAAATCAACATTGTTGGGAATGCATTTAATAGCTTGATGGAATCTGGATGAAACCACATTATATCTTTGACAACATCATGAGTGTCCACTCTTTTGAACCAATATACATATTAATTGTGTTCTATCAACTTCAATAGATATTGTACCTCCATTCTTGGACACCTATGTTTGAGTCAGTATCTTTTTCATTCATTGTAGATGGTTTTTAGGGTTTTATTTGACATTAGATTCAACTTATAAGACAAGTATAATTCAATCATGATGTAGTATCTGAATTATCGTCCAGGTCATCTCCCAAAGGAATAAAGGAAGGATTTAATGTAATTATTTAACTAAGAACCAGGTTTTCATATTTTTGTTTTGTGATTATCACAAAATAAAACACATACATAAATTGCAATACAAATTAAATGACAATAAAATAATTAAGTAAAGATAGAAATACTAGACTTGGATGGTGACCTCGATCTTGATAAATGAATGTCTAGGTTTGGACTTGAAATTCACTCGATCCATTGTAACTTCACAATTATCTACTCATCTCTCTTGTTCATCCCCAATTTACTAATGTATTCTACCCCAATTCTTGCATGATCGTAGATTCTAAACTACTTGTCTGATACCCAATCTCTTAGACATATTGACAAAAGCAATCAACATTAATGGTCGAGAATTAACGAGGCTTAACCAAGATTATTCTATCCCTAGAGATAATCACAATTAAGTACTTGATTCATGTTCAGGTTTCAACAAGGTCAATTCTTGAATTCATCTATAAGATGAATAATAAAATAAAAACGTTAAGTACATAAACAAATAAAGAACTCAAGATGAAGTATTGAATTGATAGAATTAAAGCGAAACAAGGTTCATCATTTCCTCTCCTAGGTGGAAGGAATTGAACTTATAAAAATAATGTAATGAAACCTAGAGTGTCTAATGGAATAATGGAAGCATCTAGTTAGTGGAAGTCTAAAATATAATTCTAAGAACTGCTTGAAACTTTTACACTATTACAATGAATGTCTAGTCTTCCATTTATAGAATTGTAGCTAGGTTTAATTAAGAAAATAATCATAAAAAATTACAAACAAATAATATCTCTAATTAATTCTAGTAATTGTCTTCTTCTTTCGTTAATTTATCCTTGAAAATATCTTACTCTTGATTTTCCTAGCTTTTATCTTCAATATTTGTAATTTCTCATTTCAAAACTTTCTATTGATTTTGGGCCTTTGGAGCTTTAGTGCTTAAGTGGGAGATTGCTCGCTTAAGCGAGTCAATTTGAATTTTGAGTTTTGCTCTCTATTTGTTGGCGCTTGAGCGAGCTTTTACCAAAATGACTTATTCTTACTGAAAAACTATAAAAAAAAATCTTTAAATTTTACCTAAGACAAAGTAAAAACTGAATTCAAAGCTAATTTGATTCAAAACATGACCTAAAGTAAACTAAAATGCCAAATAAACGTCACAAAATGCATATGAAAATCTAGTAAATTTGATGTTTATTAACAGTCTTAATGGTGGTAACATTTTTCAGATCTTGATCTTTGATTTTTAACAAAATTTGACCAAACATCATATTTTTGGTCTTGACTAAGCAAAGTTTTTTCTTCACTACTTAAACGACCAACATAGGTATGTCCGATCAATGTTTCATTAACTTTGTGGTTATGATCACCACAAATAACAAAAATTTTCCAACCAACCTATTTGATAAACTTCCCATTTAATTTAAATGGACAACCAAATCTTCTAGTTGCAGTGCTCTTACGAACTGATTTATCCTTGTATTTCTTGTATGTTCCTCCATTTTCACAACCAACTTCAACATAGATTTTCCTCCCATTTTTCTGACCTATGAATGACACAAACAATTCTAAGACTTTTTCCCAAATCTCAAACCCAATAAAACAAATCGTCTTGATTTCAAAAACCTAAAAAACAAAATATTTTTCTTCACTTAAGCAACATAGACATACATAATATAAAATCAATCGCAAGCTAATCAACATACCTGAAAAGTTGTGAAATGGTTAGAAAATTCAAGGTAATCAAGTTGGTCCGAGGGGTGGGGGGGTCAATGTCCAACCCATTGTTAGGATCTACAAGTATTTTATCTTATTGATTTGAAGGTATTTCATCTAATAGATAAGGATGGTAAAAATAATATTGGCTATCATCATAAATGTTTCTAAAACCCCGAGGCATTGTAACTTCTTTAGAAAAAAAATGTATTCTAATCCATGTATTCACTGCAAAGAAACATTTAAGGAAAAATCATAATTACAAAAAAAAGCAGTACACAAGGAAATCATGTTTCTATTGTGTATCAAATTCCAGATACACAACAAAAACATGATTTTGTTGTGTATTAATTTCAACACACAATATAATCATTTTGTTGAGTTCTATAAAATTTTAAAAAATGGAATCATGTTTTGATGTGTTTTTTTACACAACGAAAACATAATTTCATTGTGTTAAATAAAATTACCAATTTGGGTGGTTTGAGGAAGACAAGATAGAAGAGATGAATTGGAGAAATGATAAGTTAGAGAGGAAGGGAGAAGGATTAGGTGTTGTGAAAGAGGAAGGAGAAAGTGAGAAAGGAAGGGAAAAGGTTGGGGGTGTAGGAAAAAGGGAGGAGGTTAGAATGGTAAAATTACTATGATTAGTAGTGCCAATAGCAATTTAGGTAGTAAGAATAGTTGTTCCCATGTGAGTATGTATGCACACAGCAAATTGCAACGGGCATTCCAAGCCCAAATAATGCAAGCAAGTCCACATGTCATTCTTAAAGAAAGAAGAAAATAAAGAATTACTATCCATACCACCTAAATGACAACTTAAACCCCACCTATTTTAGAAATGCATTTTGTTCATAAAAAGAAGGCTTAATTATCAATTTGGTCACCAAATTATTTTAAATGGTTTAATTTATTTTCTAAATTTTTAAAAGGTTCAATTTAATCCCCAAATTCTTAAAAATGAATCAATTTGGTCCTCAAATTTTTAAAAGATACAATTTGATCCTCAAGTTTTTTAAAATGAATCAATTTGGTCCCCAAATTATTTTCAACAGTCCCAATTTGATCTTCAAGTTCTTAAAATTTTGGAAACCAAATTGATTTATTTTTAAGAACTTGGTGACCAAATTGAACCTTTTAAAAATTTGAGAACCAAATTGAATTATTTTAAAAAAAATTGAGGATCCAATTAAATATTTTAAAAATTTAAAGACCAAGTTGAATTATTTAAAATAATTTTAAGACTAAATTGTTAATTAAGCCAAAAAAAAATGTCTGATACCCCCATAACACAACATACACAAGTTTTCATTGTGTATATAGTCAATATACATGGCGAAAACTTGTTTTTACATACTAAACAAAATTTATTTATGATATGCTATGGGATTAAATACACAATGAAAATAAGTGTTCATTGTATTTCTAGTCAAGATATTTGTTATGTATCTTGACTAGATATAACATAGAAAGTTATTTTTATTACATAGGAATTATTCATTGTGTAATATATTATTTTAATTTGTTTTTAAAAGAAGTTTAATTAAAACAGTTAATATATGATTAGACATTTTAATTTAATAAATACGAATAAGGCAAAAATATAGAAGAAGTAAAAACAAATATTGGAATACCTGCACAATACTAGGTTCAACAACAAAATAAAAAATATACAAGAAAACACAATATAAAATCATTTGGGAGTCTTCCACCTCTCATGTGTACATCTAGTGCTTGCCTCAATATTCGTTCCATATCATCATAAGCGTCAATGTCAAATGCCACCTTTTGCAAATCCACCATGGCTTAAAGATCGTGAGCTCTCAAACAGTGCCTACATAAAAAAATATGGATAAGCAAAGTAGTTATACAATACATATGAGAAGATGTAAAGATACTTACATGACAATCATGTTAATCGTTTACTTGGGTATTTGGCTAGCTAGCTGCAACAACATGTTGATAAGGCATAGTCGAAGAGCCTTTGGCCAGGGGTGTGATGTATATAAGAGAGTAGGTGCCAAATTCCAAACAATAGCCAGCACATGCTCATACGACACCCTTAAGCGCAAGTGCTACTACTACTCATCAACAAGCTCGGTAGAGTGCACATGCCCTGTAATTTAACGAAGGGATATCGAGGAATCCCCTAAACGTGGCCAAATTGACATAAGATCGTCTCTGGTAGATACACACAAAAGTGGTTATCAAGTCGAAGGAAACTAGGAAAGTATTACATCTTGTGAAACACCTACAACTCTCTATGATCCTCAAAATGGCATCATTTAGTTGGAGAGAGTACATGATCTCTCTCCCTCGAGGGCTTAAAATGTCCATATCCTTTGACTTCCATCTACAGGCACAAGGATTTATTTCAATGTATGTTTTGTTTGCCTCACGACTGAGTTGGAAAATGCTCACACATTCTTATGCCTATTAAGCATATTAACATAAAGTATTGTACTGTGCAGGATTTATGGGTAGTCGATACCCACCATCCGACTCCACTAGCTGACAACCACTCACCCACATGACGTTTCTCGTGGACGTCATGGACAGTTACCACCTCGAGTGTTGCCTCCCCCTATAAGAAGATCGACAAACCACATATGCACATGTAAGTTACATACTATTCACCGTACTCATCCAAAACAAATACTAACTTTAGTATTAGAATTCCTTTTCAAGTATCTCACCCACTATTAGAAAAGAAACTTGAAAGGATTGAAAGAAGATCACTCACAGATCGGACTTAACAAAATCTGGTGAAAACAAATATATATAGTAAAACTAAAAACCTAGAATTGTGAAGCAAAATAATGTACAAGGTTTGTACTTGAATAAGGGCTTTATATATGAAAAATTAGTGAGTGCCATGCATGTTGGCATCATCTAGGTGCTTGTACATTAAACACAAGGTAATAGCACCTCGTACATATCAGTTGCATCTGCTAAGATCTTAAATGACTGACAAGTGGCAGATTGACACAAAGGAGGAGCTCTTCTAGCGAATATCAAGCAACCAACGAGATGTACAAGGTAAGCATGTGCTGCATAGTTCGTATCTCCTATTGCCAAGTGCTACTCATATAAGTTGCTTAGCTAGGAGAAGGTCACATGTAAGCCCTTAGAGGTAGCTGACATCACCTCCAAGCCGCTAACTCCGATTAATATTTATAATAATTAAAAGATGTTCCTACAATAATAATTATGATATATTATTACATTTTATATTTATTATTGCTATTACATTTTATTCATAATTTTTTCTTGCAACAAGAAAAACATAAAACGAGAAAGGATGTTACAAATGTCCATAGACACTCATAAACATAACCATATATTGAAAAAAAAAATTGTAGGTATCTGCTTAACAAATAATTATGGCAAGTATGAGATAAACATTATCTTAAAGGGTGGATGATTTGGGATTATTACTTGTACGTGTCCCACCTCATTGTGATTCTTATTGACAAAAATAATATTTCTAGACATAATATATTTGGAAATATAATTCGTAAGAACTCAATACTATACATTTAAACACTCTCTCTCTAAAAACAATCAGATAATAGTTAAAAGAAAATCTTGTGCCAAATAAGAAACTACTCAAATATTAATAGTTTGAATGATAGTTTGTGATGATTTGGTAAGACGAAAACAGATGAAGAAGAGATTATAGATTTTAAAAACAACTGAAGTAAAATAAAATTAATTAAGGACTAATAATTACAATTTCAAATTTTAGGGACTAAAATCAAAGAATGAAAATTATATAGGGAGTAAAATCAAAAGGTGAAAATGTTGTAGGTATTAAAATTAAATTTTAAATTTTTTAAAGACTAAAAATATCACACACAAAAATATGTTACGTGACATCTTCATGCGATGACATAAAATGAGGTTGTCATGTGACATCTATATCATATAATCGTGACGTGACATCTTTACATGAATTTTTGTTTGATGTATTTAATAAATTCATTTTAACACCATGAATTAAAAATGAATATAAAAAAATTATTGAGGGGTTTGAACTTGTCAATTTTTTTTCTTAAAAGAAACCTGCCAATTTTTTGAAAGAAACTAACAATTGAAATCTAAAATAGTTAAAAGACTAACAACTCATTTAATCCTATTAAAAATTATATACAGATCGAACACTTTCAAAATCATAACTAAGATCTTGTTTGAAGTGGTTTTTGAAAATCAAAATTAGTTTTAGTTTAAGTTTTAATTTATTCTTTTTTAGTTTTTTAAAAAGATGTTACAAATTAAAAATAGATAAAATAAGTCAATTGTTTTATCTTATATTACTCTACTATGAAATAATTGGGGGGGGGGGGGGGGGGGAAGGTGAAAAAAGTAACACATGGGGGGAAAAGAGGAGAGGGGGAAAGAATGGTGGATGGTGACACCCAATGGGTGGGGTGAAATAGTGGCGGCAATGATGATGGTGATGGTAGTAGTGGCGAAATGGCGATCCCAATATTTTAAAAGCTAGACTGATGCGATAAGTCGAATCAGATCAACAATGACCTGGCAATCTGACTGGGTGAAGTTGCTTATTGGATCGACCATGCATTTAATCTAGTGTAACTCGGTATGACCTAGTTGGGTTTGTGGTTAAACTAGTGACCCACTGACCGAGGTTGGATCACGCCCAAGGGAAGAAACACACTAGATCATGCGAGTCAATTAAGGTTGAGTATAAAATTTTAGTTTTTTTTTCTAATAAAGATCGGATCATGCAGGTCAATTAGTAACCCATTCATTTGTCCAGTGACCAAATGCCTTGATCGGATCAATCACCTATTCGAATTTTAAAATTATGAGTGGTGGTAGGGTTAAATAGTGACAACAATGAAGATGAGGTGATGGCTATAGTGGAATGGTGGTTGTGCCAATATTATTAGTGGTAGTAGAATAACAACAATGGAATGGTGGCAGGTGAAATAGTGATAGTGATGACAACAACAAACGATTGAGGCGGGAGAATGGTGGTGGTTGTGACAGTAGTGAAATAATAATGGAGGCGACAACGATGTGGTGATAGTGGTGGTGACAATAACTGATGCAATCCTCCCTAGGAAGGGACCAGTCACTAGATCCATGAGCAAGAGGCTCCAAGAGGATTGGGCTAGAGCTGCTGAAGAAGACCCTAGGGTTCTCATGAACCTCAGGATAGATTTTTGAGCCCATGGGCCAACGTTGGGTCCAATTATCTTTGTACATATTAGACTAGGATGTCATTATATTTGGTCCTTGTATTTAGGGCTCTATAATGTAGGTAGGGTACCTTAGAAATATAGGATTTTTCAGCCCTTGTATTTTAGGGCACCTAGACTAGTTTTTGTATTAGGGGTAGTTTTGTAATTTCACATGCACTAAGTGAATATTTGATGTATGTAGTTGAAAATAAATTTAATTGAATTGGTTGAAGGCCAATCCAATTAAATTTTAGAGGGGGAGACGAGCATTTTCTTACTACACCCCATTGCCACATCATATAGTCACACTTTATGCATGTCCTTCATGTTTTACATGCCTCATGACACCTAAACACACTTAGTAGAGAATCTTAAAATTGATCTTGGATTAGTGGGCTGAACCATAACTAAAATTCACTAATCATAATTAGTGAAATTTTGGCTCCAAAGTTTGGCTCCACAAATTCAATTTTAAATTCAAGTGAAATTTGAATTGAAATTCAAATTTCCCTCCAATTTTGTGTGACACTTAGGCTATAAATAGAGGTCATGTGTGTGCATTTTTTTCAACTTTGATCATTTGAATATTAACTTCAGATTTCAGAGCTCTTTTAGAGCACAAAATTTCGTGCTCTTCTCTCCTTCTCCCTTCATTCATCTCTTTCTTCCTCCAAGCTCTTATCCATGGCCTTCTATGGTGGTGAGCTTCTTCTAGACTCATCTTCTCCTTGAAGTGGCGTCTCCTATCTCTCTTCCTTCTCCATTCCGCTACCATTCACCTTCCAAGAAGCAAAGGAATCCATTGATGAAGAAGATCCTAGGCCTACAAGCTCCAATGGAGCTTACATCATGTGGTATCAAGAGCATCTTCATCTAGGTGATGTTCTTTTGCTTCCTCTATCTTTTTGTTCGGTGAATTCTCTTTAATTCCTTGTTCTTCATCTTATTCTCCATGTATATCCTCCATTGTCTTGTGGTATGGTGCTGTTTATAGCAGATTCAAAAAAAATAAACCGATTAAATCTTAGATCTACACTTGTTCTTGCATTTCTATGGTTCAAATTTTGTACATCTACTCTTGAATCTTGTTTTTGTGTTGATTTTAGGTTCTATCAATTTTCATTCATAATATTATTGTGCTGAACCTTTAGATCTAAATTTTCTTCCAAAATATTGATTAGAAAAAAAAAACACAAAAATCTAAGTGTAAATCACTTAATCCATGTTGTTTTAGAGTCATGTTTAGTCATAGTAATTGTCACATTATGCTCTAAGTTTGTGTTGAATTTTTATTTTGTTTATTGAATTCTAGATACACTTGTTCATGTATTCTTGTCATTCTTAGCCTATCTTTTGAATTTTGAGTCTAATTCATGCATATTATTTAGTTCATAACATGTTCTAAATCAATTCTTAGAAGTAGTCTTGTTGTTGAACTCTTTTTTTCTTTTTTCTAAGTTTCCTACATGATGCCTATGATGAAGTTGAGTTGTGGTGCTGAGTTGTGGCTGAATTTGTGAATCAAAATAAGTCTTAAGCTCTCTTGAATTGTGTTACTCAAGATAATTGAGCATAAGTAAACACAAATTGTAACTATCCAAGCCTTAAGCAACATAAACACTACTCTTGATTTCTAGGTTGAAATCGATGGTGCTGACAGCTTGAACATACGAACTTGTATAAATTACTGGGAATTGGTCACTACGTGTTTTGAGCTGAACTTTTTACTGAATTTTCTAGACATCGGGACCAAAATTATGAAAAAAGAACCAATCGATTTGGATTAAAGGAAAAAATAAGAAAAATCACACAAGTTGGAAAAAAAATCAGTGTCCAAGAAAAGAAAAAAAAAAGTGAAAGGGAAGTGTGTTTGTTGTTTTGGCTCAAAATTTGTTCTATAATTGGTGACTATTTTATAACAATCCTAGTTTTGAAATTTCAATTGAAAATTGTTGTGAAAACAAGTGCCAAAACTAGAGGTTTCTTGAGTCGTTTTTTTTTTTAGTTTTTCTACTCTACTCTAGAGCCATTCTAAGTTTCTCTTTGAGTCCTAACTTGCTTTTTTGTGCTTTTCATTGCTTTAATTTTTGAATAATCCTTGAAAATTTGTCTTGTTAAAAATCTATTGGTTTAGCTTTCATTTCATTTTTTTTTTGTCTTTGGTTATTGCTTGTCTCTTTGTTTCCTTGCTTGTGAGTTGCCATATAGGGAATTGGGAAGGAGGATTGGTGCCATACCTTGAAGAATGAGTCAAGAAGCAAGGGGCCAACCACCTTAAGAGCTATTGGACTAAGAAGTACTCCAAATTGAGTGAAACACCAAAGAGAGAATAGCCACCACAATTAAGGACTTTTTTTTGTAATTTTGTAATTGATAATTTGCTTTGCTTTCAAATTTTGTAACAAAAAGGCCTTTCATTGTAAGTAAGTTGGGAGCCTCCAATAGGTCACCCTACTTCCATTTGTGTGTAATAATTTTAGGCAATTTTCCCTTAGGATAGTGAGTGTTTTGTTGGAAACCTTAAATGAGGTCATCCAAACACTCTTAGGATCCGCCTAGTTTGTATTTCTTGCATTTTAATTTCTTGCTTACTTTCATAGCTTATTTCCTTTACTCTTCATTGTCAAACCGCCTAGGTAGCTTGCCTTTTACCAATTAGTTTTTACCTTATCTTTCACACCTCTTTTAATGTTTATTTTGGCTAGTTTCAACCATAGTTTCTTTTACCTTTTGTTTTCAAACTCCCAACAAGAAAGAACCATAACTTAGGAACCAACATGAGTCTTCATTCTTCATCTAGTGTTAATGGTGAGGGTTCTACTCCTAAGGACCCCTTGTATAAGATATTAGATGAGTTGAGATCCCTTAAGTTGTGGAAAGAAAAACAAGAGAGAAAAGAAAAAGGTAAAAAAAGAGTGGAAGAAATAAGTCAAGATGAAAGAGAGAAAATAAGAGAGGAAGAAAGAAGAAAAATAATGAAATAAATTAAAAGAGAAAAACATGTCTCCTATAGTAGTTATGACTCTTGCAAGAGTTTAAGTGAAGAACTTAGCGACTATTATAGAGGGCACCATAGTTCACATACTAAACATCACTCCCAAAGAAAAGAAAAGGATAGAAGGCCTCAAGAGGTTAGCATTAGCCTCCCATATTTCCATGGAAAAGATAATGTTGAGGCCTACTTAGATTGGGAAATGAAGGTTGAACAACTCTTTGCTTGCCATCATATTAGCGAAGAGAGAAAAGTTCCATTGGCTACCCTTAGCTTTCAAGGGTATGCCCTCTATTGGTGGACTTCCCTTGTTAGGGAACGAAGGATTCATGGGGATCATCCAGTAGAGTATTGGAATGATCTTAAGAGTGCCCTTAGGAAGAGGCACATTCCCTCATACTATGAAAGGGAGCTTATGGACAAGCTCCAAAGGCTTAGACAAGGGAGTATGAGTGTTGAAGAATATAGACAACAAATGGAACTACTCCTTTTAAGAGCTGGACTTAGGGAGGAGGAAAGAATAAGCATAGTTAGGTTCCTTAGTGGGCTTAATATGGAAGTGAGGAACAAGGTTGAGCTCCTTCCATATAGAGACCTAGATGAGCTAGTCCAACTTTGTATAAGAGTGGAGCAACAACTTAAAAGAAAGTCTTCTTCAAAATCTTATGGCTCTCACTCTTATCCAAGGAAGGACCAACCCCATGGAATTTTAAGGGCTACACCTTCAAAACCCAAGGAAGATAAGGGTAAGACCATAGAGAAATACACCCCTAAGACTAGTTCCCAAGAAAGGACTAGCAACATTAAATGCTTCAAATGTCTTGGAAGAGGTCACATTGCCTCTCAATGCCCCCACAAAGAAAACCATGATCGTGAGGGGTCAAGATATTTATAGTAGTCAAGAGGAGACTACTTCTTGCCTTTCCTCTAGTGGAAGTGAAGATGAAGTAAGGGGTGAAGAGTCTAGTGAGGAAGTCTACCCCCATGAAGAAGGTGACCTCTTAATGGTTAGAAGGCTCCTTGGAGGTCAATCTTGTGATCTATCTCAATCCCAAAGAGAGAACATCTTTCATACAAGATGAAAAATTTTAGATAAAACTTGTTCTCTCATTGTGGATAGTGGGTCTTGTTGTAATTGTTGTAGCACAAGATTAGTTTCCAAGTTAAACCTCACTATCATTCCCCACCCAAAACCTTATAAACTTCAATCGCTCAATGAGCAAGGGGAAATGATAGTTAACCAACAAGTGAACGTACCTTTCTCCATTGGGACATATAAGGATGAAGTTAATTGTGATATAGTTCCCATGGAGGCAGGACATATTCTTTTAGGAAGGCCGTGGCAATTTGATAGGAAGATCATTTACAATGGCCTAACTAATGAGATTACCCTCACCCATCTTGGCACTAAATTTGTGTTTCATCCTCAAACACCTTCACAGGTGGCCAAAGATCAACTAACTATGAAAGATAAGAGGGATGAGGAAGAAAAACTAGAAAAACAAAAGAAAAAGAAGGATAGTAAGGCCTTGTCTTCAAAGGCCAAGGGGAAGGAAAAAGAGGAAAAGGATTCCTCCAAAAAGATTGTTAAGAAGGAAAATCATTTTACAACAAAATGTGATATTAAAAGAGCACTCCTTCTTAAACAATCTTTCTACCTTCTCTTATCAAGGGAAACATCCCTTAGCATTGCCACAATTCCTACATTTGAGACCTTACCCCCAAAGGTCCAAGAACTCTTACATGAATTTGATGATATATTCCCCAAAGAGATACCCCCTGGGTTACCTCCTTTAAGGGGAATAGAACACCAAATAGATTTAGTCCTAGGAGCAAGCCTTCCTAATAGGCCAGCCTATAGGACTAACCCTCACGAGACTAAGGAGATAGAGTCTCAGGTTAAAGAATTGTTGGAGAAGGGCTGGGTCCAAGAGAGCCTAAGCCCATGTGTTGTGCCGATGTTGTTGGTGCCCAAAAAGGATGGTACATGGAGAATGTGTACAGATTGCAAGACCATCAACAACATCACTGTAAAGTATAGGCACCCTATTTCTAGACTAGATGATTTTCTTGACGAGTTGCATGGTGCCAACATCTTTTCAAAAATTGATCTTAAAAGTGGTTATCAACAAATCAGGATGAAAAAGGGTGATGAATGGAAAATCGCTTTCAAGACTAAGTTTGGTTTGCATGAATGGCTAGTGATGCCTTTTGGGCTCACTAATGCACCAAGCACCTTTATGAGGCTTATGCATCATGTCTTAAAGGATTTCATAGGTAGATTTGTAGTTGTTTATTTTGATGATATTTTAGTGTATAGTAGGAGCCTAGATGATCACTTAGGACATCTCAGGCAAGTTCTTTCAGTCCTTAGGAAAAACACCCTCTATGCAAATATAGAGAAGTGTACTTTTTGTGTAGATAATATAGTTTTCTTAGGGTTTGTAGTTGGTAGAAATGGGGTCCAAGTGGACCCTGAGAAAATCATGGCCATCCAAGAATGGCCCACCCCAAAAAGTATGGGAGATATTAGGAGCTTCCATGGGTTAGCAAGCTTCTATAGAAGGTTCGTTCCTAATTTCTCTACAATTGCATCACCTCTCAATGAGCTGGTGAAGAAGAATGTGGCATTTACCTGGGGTGAAAAACAAGAGCAAGCCTTTGCTTTGCTCAAAGAAAAGCTTACTAAGGCACCTGTTCTAGCTCTTCCTGACTTTTTTAAAACTTTTGAGCTAGAATGTGATGCCTCTAGAGTGGGAGTTGGAGATGTATTGTTACAAGGTGGGCACCCTATTGCTTATTTTAGTGAAAAACTTCATGGTGCCACCCTCAACTACCCCACCTATGATAAAGAGCTTTATGCCTTAATAAGAGCCTTCCAAACTTGGGAACATTACCTTGTTTCCAAGAAATTTGTCATTCATAGTGATCATCACTCACTTAAGTACATTAGAGGGCAAAGCAAGTTAAACAAGAGGCATGCAAAATGGGTAGAGTACCTAGAGCAATTTCCATATGTTATCAAATACAAAAAGGGAAAAACAAATGTGGTAGTTGATGCCCTCTTTAGGAGACACACATTTTTTTGCTCCCTAGGAGCTCAAATTTTAGGATTTGATAATATTAGGGACTTGTATGCTTTAGATGAACATTTCTCTCCCATTTATGAGAGTTATGGGAAAAAGGCCCAAGATGGATTCTATTTGGCTGAGGGGTATTTGTTCAAAGAGGGAGAACTTTGCATACCCCAAGGATCCATTAGGAAATTACTTGTGAAAGAGAGCCATGAGGGTGGGCTCATGGGCCACTTTGGGATAGACAAGACCCTTGTCTTACTCAAAGAAAAGTTTTATTGGCCCTATATGAAGAAAGATGTCCATAAGCATTGCACTAGGTGTGTGGCTTGTTTACAAGCCAAGTCTAGGGTGATGCCTCATGGGCTATACACACCCTTACCCATCCCATCAGCACCTTGGGTAGACATTAGTATGGACTTTGTCCTTGGGCTTCCTAGAACCCAAAGAGGTGTAGACTCTATCTTTGTGGTGGTGGATAGGTTTAGCAAGATGGCACACTTTATACCATGGCATAAGGTGGATGATGTTTCCCATATCTTAAAACTCTTTTTCTAGAAAATTGTGAGACTCCATGATTTGCCTAGGACCATTGTGTTAGATAGAGATGCTAAGTTCCTTAGCCACTTTTGGAAAACCCTATGGGCTAAGCTAGGAACTAAACTTCTTTTCTCTACCACTTGTCATCCATAAACTGATGGGCAAACAGAGGTAGTGAATAGGTCTTTATCCACCCTTTTAAGAGTTCTTCTGAAAGGCAACCATAAGTCTTGGGATGAGTATCTTCCTCATGTAGAATTTGCCTACAACAGGGGGGTTCATAGAACCACCAAGCAATCCCCTTTTGAGGTTGTCTATGGTTTCAATCCCCTAACACCGTTAGACCTCATCCCCCTCCCACTAGACGCTTGTTTTATACATAAAGAAGGAGAATCTAGGATAGAGTTTGTAAAGAAGTTGCATGAGAGGGTTAAGAACCAAACAGAGAACCAAACAAAGGTGTATTCAACTAAAGGCAATAGAGGAAGAAAAGAGCTAGTTCTTAATAAGGGTGATTGGGTTTGGCTCCATCTTAGGAAGGATAAATTCCCTACTAAAAGGAAATCCAAGCTTAGCCCTAGAAGGGATGGACCTTTTCAGGTTTTGGAGAGGATCAATAACAATGCCTATAGGTTGGACCTCCCAAAAGAGTATGGAGTCAGCACCACTTTTAACATTTCTGATTTAATTCCTTTTGCAGGTGGAGCTGATATTGAGGAGGAGGAACTAACAGATTTGAGGTCAAATCCTCTTCAAGGAGAAGGGGATGATGCAATCCTCCCTAGGAAGGGACCAGTCACTAGAGCCATGAGCAAGAGGCTCCAAGAGGATTGGGCTATAGCTGTTGAAGAAGACCTTAGGGTTCTCATGAACCCCAAGGTAGATTTCTGAGCTCATGGGCCAACGTTGGGTCCAATTATCTTTGTACATATTAGACTAGGATGTCATTATATTTGGTCCTTGTATTTAGGGATCTATAATGTAGGTAGGGTACCCTAGAAATATAGGATTTTTCAGCCCTTGTATTTTAGGGCACCTAGACTAGTTTTTGTATTAGGGGTAGTTTTGTAATTTCACATGCACTAAGTGAATATTTGATGTGTGTAGTTGGAAATAAATTTAATTGAATTGGTTGAAGCCCAATCCAATTAAATTTTAGAGGGGGAGGTGAGCATTTGCTTACTATACCCCATTGTCACATCATATAATCACACTTTGTGCATGTCCTTCATGCTTTACATGCCCCATGACACCTAAGCACACTTAGTGGAGAATCTTGGAATTGATCTTGGATTAGTGGGTTGAACCATAACTAAAATCCACTAATCATAATTAGTGAAATTTTGGTTCCACAAATTCAATTTCAAATTCAAGTGAAATTTGAATTGAAATTCAAATTTCCCTCCAATTTTGTGTGACACTTAGGATATAAATAGAGGTCATGTGTGTGCATTTTTTTCAACTTTGATCATTTGAATATTAACTTCAGATTTCAGAGCTCTTTTAGAGCACAAAATTTTGTGCTCTTCTCTCTCTCCTTTCATTCATCTTCTTCTTCCTCCAAGCTCTTATTCATGGTCTCCTATGGTGGTGAGCTTCTTCTAGACTCATCTTCTCCTTGAAGTGGCATCTCCTATCTCTCTTCCTTCTCCATTCCACTGTCATTCATCTTCCAAGAAGCAAAGGAATCCATTGATGATGAAGATCCTAGACCTACAAGCTCCAATGAAGCTTACATCAATAACAACGATGGTGATGATAATGGTGATGGTAATGTTAGAATGTGTACTCTTAAATAAGAACCAAACTCACAAAATATTTTTTCTTGGTTTTGATAATAAATATAAAATTATTTTGAAAGTGAGTTAAAAAATCAGAATCAATAAAATATAAAATTAATTCAGTTTATTTTTATCGAATGCATGTTATTTTAAAAATAAAAAAAAATCAGAAACTCATAACTGACAACATGCCTAAGAAAAAATAATTTCTTTAACCCGTTAACTCACCAGAAGCAATAAACTACTTACTGCCATTGTACATAAGAGTTTCTGAATGAAATGCATGAGAAGACCATCATATCTTCCAAGTTCCAAATATATATACCTTCGTACGTCCTCATATAAGTGACAATTAATTTGAATTCTCAAAGTGTTTATATACGTAATATAATCAATTTAACGACAAATGATTCATGTTATATTGACCAAATACAAGCATACAGAAATCAAATCAACACATGCTAAGTCTTTTATGCTTTGCTTGAATTAGGAACAAGATAGAAAGAAAATAAATAGAAATAAAGTGATCAAAATTAAATGACCTTATTATTTTTACGATTGTGTTGTGGCTCAATTCAAATTTGATTGGGATTTCTTAAATAAAATTTGAAGTATGAGCCTTAAATTTTTTTCTAAAACAAATCATTTTTAGAAGGAAAGAATTAACATAATAACTTTGTACCAATAATCTTATCACAAAATTGATAAATATGTTGTACCAAGAACATAATGACTCCAAAAAATGGCCTGAATTATTTTGTATTATTTTTAAATAAATATTTATATCATTTTATATACATGTTTAATTTATTTTTTTATTAAGGGTCCATTTGATTTGCAAAAATTGAAGGAATAGAATAACATAAAAACATTTATTCCATGTTTGATTTCAAAAATAGCTATGAAATTGGACAAAAAGAAAGCAATGGACAGAATTATATATATATATATATATATATATATATATATATATATATATATATATATATTATGAATTTTTTTATTGGGTTGTGAATCAAACGTAACCTAAGAGAGTTTAGTTGTTAATTGAATAATATATATATATATATATATATATATATATAAATTATTATAAAAATTTTAATATCTAATATTTATGGATCAACAAAAAAAATTACTTTCCTCTCACTTTTTCTTTCTAATCAAGTAACTTGCAAATTCGTTTCCTTTTCCTTTTTTTTTTTTCTTTGAACCTAACATCCCATTGTACTTTATTTCTGCCTAAACAGTCAGAGGTGAAGACGAACTGATATATCAATTATCAAGTTGATTTTTTTATAATATTTGAGAGCCACGTTGCAATTTGCAATCGGTGTCTGGGTTCGCAAGTGAAGGGAGCGCACGTGCAACGGGCAGCAGAGGGTAGTGGCTGACCGCGATGCACGGGCAGCTGTTGTGGGTCCGCACGACAAGGACAGGTGAATAGAAGCGCCAGCAAGACCATGAGTCAGGTGGGTCCCATGTTGATGGTTATTGTCGCCTTCACATTGATTGTGGGTCCCTTGCCGCGTCAGCTCCATGTTTGCTTTTTTCAACTTTTTTCCTCCTCTCTCTATCATCGTTATTTCATTTCATTGTATAAAAATTCTCAAATTATTATTGTTATTAAGGTCTAATTAACCACTTGTCTTATAACATTAGTTAAAAACTTTTAAAAAATAATAAATAAAGTACATAAAATAATATGAGTAATATAATTTTAATAATTTTTTAATTAATATTTTAAAAGTATTGATTAAAATTTGTCTTATTATTAGTTAAAAGAAATAAAAAAAAGTGAATATTTGTAATATAAAAAATATTAGGAATATAATTTTAATTTTTTCCTTAATATATTTTTATTCATAATTTTTTTAAATAAATAAAACTCACATAAAATTTTAATTAATAAAAATTAGATTAAAAAGAAAATGTTAAACAATGACCTTATTACTAATATTCTTTTAAGCACAAATTCTCTTCATATTTGAAGGTGAAATGACCTTTCTCTTATCCACGGGCTTTAGAAACTCTAATTAACATTAATTTATTTTTGCTTTAATCTTTAAAATAATTAAATAAAAGATTTATAGTGAGCCGAACATTGCAGGAAAGACATACAATAAGAAAAGTTGGATACGTAATGAGAACTGTTTATCAATAATAACATCAATACCTTATTTGAAAAAATACTTGCATTAGTTAGTTAATCTTAGCGCTATAAATGATACTTTTTTAGGGTACTGCTATCATTTATTTTTATTAGCGTAGCAACTAATGATTGCTTAAATACATTACCCACTAATTTCGTTCTTTAAGCAATAATTTATTATTCTGTAAAAAGACAATAATTTCTTATATTTTATTATTAAGTATTGATATTTATCGCAAAAGAGAAAGACGACGGATCGGATGAACTTTTATTTTTTGAGAGAAAAATATTCATTATAATATAAAATTAAAGTTATAAATTAAGGAAAATTGTAAATTAGTTAGTTTATTATTTATATAAAACATAGATTATCATTTTGATAAGAAAAAATAATACTAATTTTTAAACAAAACAAAATCTTTTTATGTAAGTAGTACCGTACATTTCAATCACAATACAAATCTTTTTATCTCAAAATTAAGTCTTTCCTTTTACTGGAAAATTCACCAATCCCACTATCAAATTTCTCTTGCATTATTTTATAATTGTTCTAGAATTGTGGGAAGTGGGGGCTGGGTAAAGCAACAGCCATAAGTGGTAGCTGGGGCCATGGACAGCATAGATATCATGAGTTTGTTTGATTTTGATGCGAAGGGAGTGAGACAATTACCTTTATGCCCTTTCACTTACATGAATTTCTGAACTTTTTGGGAAGCAAAAATGTGTCCTGTACTACTGGTCCTAGTATCATAAAACGTCTAGAAAAATGTCATGCACATTTTCAAAAGTTCTCGAGCTTTATTGAATTTCATTTCAAAATGTATGTACTTAACTCCCTCAATTATTCTCATTGTAATAAGAAATTATATCAATAGAAGACAGTTAATTGAAAAGTTATATGTTAAAAATACAAATTAAAAAAAGTTCAAACATATGTCATTTTCTTTAACCCATAAGATTAGTGCATTGGATAACGAAAACAAAAAATCACAAGTCAAATTAATGTTTAAGAAAGATAAGGATTAGAGAGATTTATATCAATAATCCTCAAATAATCTCACAAGCACATATTAACTTAAAGTTTTAAAATTTATATTTATGAATCTTATTTTTATTTATATGATGTCTAACTTTTTTTTATATAATAAAATTTTATCTCCTAATTATATTTCAACATCTCTAATCCAATAAATTAGAATACATCATCATCTCCTTGAAAAAAAAATGTCATTTCCTTTTGAATTAATCCTCTAATATAACCATGTGTCATATGTAGAGTATAGGCCTCACATGCAAGTTGTATCTTAGGAAGACATACCTAGCAAAAGAAAGATTCTCATTTCATAGGTTATGAGACGTTTGCTATGACACAAAATCTTAAAATTTGATCATCCTCGTTGTGCCTTTTAATTACTTGACATTTCATCATTTCCCAAGTGCCACGTTCTGTTCATTCCAGCAAGCACAGTTTCAACAAATAGCTAAAAAAAATTGAATATAAAAGTAAAAGGATTCCCTTGCCTAAGGAACAGTCCAAGTGAAGAGAACCGGCTTGAAGACATGATTTATTTAATTTCTTCTTTTTTGGTCTTTTTACCATTAGTCGAGACATGATTCAATTACAGAGTGAAAAAAGCAACCCATTTAGGAGTGTAGTACAAATACTCAACAGAGAAATGACCAAATATTAAAAAGGTTATTTAAAGTGGAAATGTCTTTTCGGAAAAAGTACATATAGTGCAAAAAACTGGTCCCAAAGATTTCGAATTTCATCTTCATGACGTCCAAAAACCGCCATTCTTTTTTTATTTTGTAAAATTATTTTTTGAACTAATATGTGGCCCATCATTCAAATGGGGGCTATTCTGGTACACCACCAATTGCACGCACTTGGATGGTCCCTACCAATCAAGTTGTCCATCTAACACATTTACATGATTGATTTTATTATATTGATCAAAATTATGTTTTGGGCAATTAATCACTACAGCTATTTATGTTTCTTTTATGCCATTGTTTTCTATTTACTCATTTAAAAGTTACTATAATATTGATTGTTTTTTAATTAATATTTGTATTAAAATTTGTTAAGAAGGTTTGTATCAAATATCAACTAACCGTGTGTATTATGCTTTGAGAGGGACCACATATATAATATTATAAAATTGTAATACCTCATTCTTATATTTTTTGTTTTAGCTTTTTAATTTTTTCCTAAAATATTTGAAGTTTTAGAAGTTCAAAGTCTAATTAGCACAATTTTCTCAAATATACTCTTATTTAATATCTGTCACTAGTAGTACAAGTATCAAAGATTAGGACATTAAATAAGGACATTTTAATCTAAATATAATAATTTTTAGTTTATTAAACTTTTTTAATCTATGTATAATAACCTTAAATATTAAAAAAATATGAAAATAATGTAGTAATTGTGGTGTCTTTCCTTCCTATAATTATGCGATATGATTCTACCAAATTACAGACAAATAAATTAAACTATAAGATAATAAAAGGAAAATACCATAGATTAAATCTTGATTTAAAACAGATTTATTTTTCAAATTATTGCTAATCCTAACAAAAATAGAAATAATAGTATACGAAATGTTAAAAATAAGACTTTAATATCTATGCATTAATAGTATATAACAATTTTATACTATTATCCAATAACAAATCCTTATTTAAATTATTTTAAGATAATTATTTTAAAAGCCAAAAAAACTTACCATATATTATGAGTTTGATTGAATAATTGTTTAAAACATTTTACACTATCGTGTATAACCATTTTTTTTATCTAAAATAAATAAATGAGAAAGATAAAAATACATTAAAAATTATAAATAATAATATTATTGTAAATTATAAAATTAGAGTAAAAATATTATCACATATGTACTTAAAGTATAATATTTCTTATCTTTATATGCAACAACTATTTAATTTTAATCTATAATTTTTTTGTTTAGACCACATGTATTCTTTACTAAAGGCAATCATGTTCTAGTCGAGTATGATCATTATGGGTAGCAAAACTCTCTCTCCAAGTATTTAAGGTAAATGCATATCCAAGACTCAATCTAAGACATCTGATTAAGCTGAAACAGTATCACATTAATTGATGTAATACCCTCTATCCCAACATACGTATTTATATAATATTATAAATGAAAATGCAGAATTAATTAAAATGATTTTATTTAATAAACATAAAGAAGTTCAAGTGGGTAAAACGTTCACATTCGCATTAATCACCAAATTAAAAACTTATCAAATAAGGGTATGAAAACATCTTTGGCCCAAAACAAGGTCATCCAATTTTTTTACAAAAGAAAATAAGTTAAGTAGCAAAATAACATAAAGTAACATGTTCAAAACATTATGCAAATAATACAAAAACCCAAGTTCCAATGTCACATCCTATGAGAGCATTGTGTTCCAACATCCTTAAGCATGAGATTCTCTATAACCATCCACCTAATCATCTGCTCCCATTAACACAAAGTTTGAAATCATCACAAGATCCAAACACAAACAGCACACAAGGAGTGAGTTATCACATTCCTGATTAATAGAGAGAAATGTAACAACATAGATATACATATATAAATGAAATACAACTTACTTAAACACAACTCACGTCATTCAACCACTTATCGCGTGACATCACATCTTAACACTACACGTCTCACATATTTTTACATCATTCATGTACACAAGGATCAGAACACAATATTACTCAACCAATCAATATCGATTAATACACAAATGTTATGCAACAAATATACTAAGACTCAATATATATGTAATGTGGTATCATGTCTATGAAAAATCTCATTGGACGCCTAGGAGTACATGACAAGACAAACCACACATTGGTAAATCGGGTCACTCTTACTAGGTAAAATCATAGGGAGACCAGTCAGGGTCACGTTGTTTTGCAAGAATGCTCCAACCATATGGGATCGGTACATGCTTAAAGGAACACTCAAACTGAGTGTATTTACCTCTAAGGCATAGACCTCGAAGAGTCCATCAGGGCCCCTTCATCCTGATTCAGGTCCAACCTAAAAAATATTTTAGTAGACAGACTCTATCTATAAATTGTACAAAGTACACGACTCCTCAATTGTTCTCAAAATAATTTTAACTCGTCATGCCTCAAAGTGATTAAAGTCGTCAAGTTCCCACAGTGGATCTCATCACAATACTCGTCGTGCATTAACTCATCGCCCTTAAAGGTTCTTACAGTCGTGTGATTGTACGGTTCATAGCTCACAACGCAATGCCCATAACATTTCAATACATGTGCAACCTCACAATTTAACATATACTCAACTTGACACTTACATACAATTCATCACACTCCCATAATCCTAAGACAACACATTATTATGTCCCATGCATCATATACACGTCACACGGTAATAATATTAATATGTTATGTTCATATGATTAAACCCGTCAAACAATTTCACATAATCATATCAAAATCAAATGAATCAAAATCATAGGTCAAAAACATGAAAACACCAAAAACACTCAATTTTATCAACCAATTCGCATCAGGGCATCAATTGGTCCGTCAAATACAATAATCTCGTAATTATAATCATAAAGGTAGAATTACAATACAATGAACGTTCCAAAATAAATACCAATTTGATTCTCTAAGAATCCTTACACATGTTCATTTTAATCCTAATTACAATAAACTCATTCCTTACCTCTAAGCGGGCTCACGTGTGTAGTCCAACAACTATAGCAGTGCCTTTAGCGGTTCCTAAGATTCCTCAAGCTTTTCCTCTGGTTGCTCTACTAGGGTTTCCAAGCATTAGAGAGAAGAATAAGGGATTGAAGCCTATTCAGTGTCTCCGTACGAGGAATGTTTCTCTCACCACAAACATTATTTTGCAAATCTCAATGGTAGGGATGTGCAGAAATTATTTTCGAACCAGGTGTTTAAATTTACAACGATCCAACGGTTAATGAGTCTGAGATTGTAGTTTTAATGAGACATATTTGGGTGTATGCTAGAAAAAAGAGAGTTCTATGAGAGGGACATTTCTTTCACCACAAACATTATATCACAAATCCCAATGACAGGATTATGAAACAATGAGTTCCAAACCTGGTGTTCAAATTTCACAATGATCAAGCGGTTGGGGAGTCTGGGATTGTAGTTTTACTAGGGCAAATTTGGGTGTATGCGGGAAAAATAGAGTTATATGAGAGAGAAATTTCTCTCACCACAAACATTATATCACAAATCCCAATGATGGGGATATGCAAAAATGAGTTCCAAACCTGATGTTCAAATTTTACGACAATCCAATGGTTAAAGAGTCTGATATCGTATTTTTAATGGGACATGTTTGAGTAAAAGAGAAGATTTTGGGAACGAAAGAAGAGAAAACAAATTTGAGAGCAAGAGAAAGCGTAGAGACATATCGTAAATATAAAATTGACCTAATATATCTCTATTTATAACTAGGATACTCTCAGTCTATTGTTTACTCTATTTTTTATTTTATTATTTTATAAATAGAAACTTTATTTTACTCTCTATCAAATGAATAAACAAAACTTATTTTTTATCTTCTAAGAATATATATTTATTTTATTTACCTTAAAACCATTATTTTAATTAATAAAAATATTTTTTCTTATTTATTTAATTATAAAAACCTCATTATTTTTCTAAAACTCTATTTATTTTTAAATAAAATTATTTTTAATTTATTTTATGAAAAATGGAATGTTATTGTTTATCCATGCACTTGCATACAATTATATATATATGTAAATGGATGAATTATTTATCTATCAAAAGTTAATTTTGTAAAAAAAGAGAGAGAACATAATTTAAAAGAATTCACGCCCTTGTCTTAAAACAACCAAAATGAAATACCTATTATTAAAGCATAAAAAATAACTATTAGATTTTAAAAAAATTCAAAGGAAAATGTATTTTTTTTACACTAAAACAAATATAATTAAAAGTAGATAATAATATGATTGAAGTAATAGTTATATTTTTAAAAGAAAAAACTTTAAAAGAGAAAACCCTATGTATTTAGAAGTGGACCAATTTCTTATGTTTTGCAACTTAAAAGAAACTTCAAGTATTAGCATTTCTGTGAGAGTAGAAAAATACAAAATAGGCCTAAGAAGCTAAAGTATAATATAAACATAGTATTAATATAATATTAAAACCTCATGATTGGTGAGGAGCAGGAGCATACTCTGCAATGTGCTCTACCCTATATAATCTAATGCATGTGAACCTCTCATTATATATATAATAGCCATTGTTCTTCGGTTCCATTCCCTGCATTTTTCTAGCTCCTTCTCTCATCACTCATCTATGGCTACCTTTCCCTCCCCTCCTTCACCATCTTCTTCTTCTTCAATTCCGTCTCCAAGATCTAGAATGTTTTACTATGCTGGAAGTGAAGACCACTATGAGGAGCCTCACTTCCTCCAAGCTTGTTTTCTTTGCAGAAAACCACTAGGCCAAAATCGTGACATCTTCATGTACAGGTATTAGCTCATTTTTCATTCAATTCAGATCACTCAAACAACTTTCATCTGTTTATGAGCCAGCTAGTGATACCCCAGATGATGAATCTTGTTGATTTGATCAACTTTTTATGTAAAAAAATTAGTTTTACACTGAATTTTCATGTGGAGCTTAAGTTTTCTTTTCTTTTTCTGTGTTGTAGACCTTAATTAGTTTTTTCAGATCTAGAAAAAAGTAGATGCAATAATTCTTTGATTAGTTTTATTTTTGAAAGGCCAAAGAAAATAATATTATTAAGCAACTATTGAACTAAAGCACAAGATGATAATTCTTTGATTAGTTTGAGAATTTTGTTGATTTTTTTCTCCTATTGGCCGGATTAATGCAATTAATATTTCATAAAGTTTGGTCTTTGGACTCAAACAAGCAACGTTGTGAGATACTCAGATTCATGTAGTCGTTCTTACTTCATGAAAAATAAAAGATTTATTATATTCTGGATTGGTTGAAAACTTGATCTAATTGTTTTGATTTTTAATTTTTAATGAGTATTTTGGAATTGTTGCTATGCAGAGGGAACACACCATTTTGTAGCAAAGAGTGCAGACAGGAGCAAATAGAGATTGATGAGGCAAAGGAGAAAAGTTGGAAGCTTTCTTCCAAAAGGGGTGTGAGACAATCAGAGACCAATCAAAATTCCACACCCAATAAGGCTGTAAGAACAGGCACAGTTGCAGTGGCCTAATCATAATCAAACAAAGAATAATCATGACATGATGATGATGATGAGTGGGGAAAGTGTCCAATTTTTGAAGTAAAAAAAAGATTGAATATTGGAAATGGAAAAATTCCAAAGGAAGAAGTGCAATCATCAATAATCCATGAAGATTCTGATAACCCGGGATGAATCTTCAATTCGCTGCCTTTGTAAAGAAAAAAAAGTTGGGTTTTCCATTGGGAGAAAAAAAAACCCAACAAAGAATTTTGGCTACTTTTGTTTCTGTTTTTGGTAATATTGGTTTGACCTTTTTTTTAATACTCTTTTACTCTACCTGCTTTGAATGTTCTATAAGAAAAAAACATGGATATTCATATTGAGATGCCGTTTTGTTTTCCTGAAAATCGAGGCAATGAGAAAAAGTATCAAAGACACTTCATCGGAGATCTAGATGAGTAGAAACTGTTAAGGTCTTCCAACATCATGTCCCCATCATGGCAAATTTTGTTTTCCTTATAATGAAAATATCCCTTAGCCACTGAAAATTCTTTCTCATAGCAACTCAAGTCTCAATTGAACAATCGAGTAGTTGTCCAAATAGAAAGAGTTTGGATCCTAAAACAGGTAACTTAGAATTTTGCTTACAGGGTAACTTTTGATTTGATTTGGGAATATTCTAGCATATGAAAAAATATTAATCGGAGGTTTAATTTGTCAATTTTTGCATCTTTATATTTACTATAAATATTCTTAGAAACCAAAATATATCTATCAATTGAGAAATTCTTGCATTGATGTCAACTTCAAGCTTTATATTTACAAATTGAATTATATATATATGCTAGAATTAGGGTTGAAAAGTCAAGTTAAATTTGGTTGAACTTGATTTGATAAAAATTGATTTAGCTAGAAGCTTGAGTTTAATATATATGAAGTTTCATTTATTCCACGGGAACTTTATTTGATTTGGGCTTAGAAATAACTTGTTTCAAATCATTATTAGCTTGAATCAAATGAAAGAAGATTCAGAATAAGGCTAAAATTTTAATGAAAAAAATTATAGAGCTTCATATAAGGAATTTTTTTTAATTGTCACTTTAATATAATTACCACACTCAATTTATTGTTTTATTAATATAATGAAGTATTTTGACTGATTTTATACTTAAAAATATTTAAAATTATAAATATGTTACATATTATTTATTTATTTCATACAAAAAATTAATATGACGTATAACTAAAAAATTAATTAAATGAATTTAATAATATAAAATATTACTTAATATATATCGTTGAGAATTAAAAAATTAAATTTCGTCTCCTATAAACTCAAAACAGGTACACTAAATTTTTTATGCGGAAAACTTTAATGTTGCAAGTAAGAAAAAGTCACAGGACCTCATCTAATAATAGATTTTCACTGTGAAAATAGAATTACAAATTTTGTTTTACTTTTTAAGCGGAACACTAACAAATTCCTCTCTCCCTCTTAGATGGTATACACAAACTCTCTCTTCTATTCTCACCAACATTAATATAAAATAAACAACACAAATTAAACATAAATATAAAATTAAAAAATAAAATAATATTAGCCGTCAACTTACTTCTATGGATATAATTACTACGATTATGTCTTTTAGTTCTACACAATGAACATTTCTTAGGAGTATTTGAAATTGGTTCGTCCATCTCATTATTTATACGATTAGTGGTTGACCTTTCCGCTATGTCTCGTTGCTTCAAATGATCAAACATAAAATATGGACTCAAATATTGAGACCATTAATATTTTTGTTAAACAAATATGTGTAATACATTTTAATATTTTTTATTTAAATTTAAGTCTTTTACATTATTTTTTTAATTTACAAAACAAATAATAATCTGTAACAGTAAAAAATATAGAAAAAGTATCAAATAAAACAATATACAAAGAAATATAGAAAATATTAAATAAAACTAAAAAGAAAATATACATTAATTCTTTAAAT
This sequence comes from Glycine max, assembly GCF_000004515.6. Classification (NCBI taxonomy): domain Eukaryota; kingdom Viridiplantae; phylum Streptophyta; class Magnoliopsida; order Fabales; family Fabaceae; genus Glycine; species Glycine max. The sequence continues at coordinate 12,980,529 of NC_038243.2, forward strand.
AATTAAAATAAAAAACTATTTACAACTTAAAAAAAGTTAAAAATTGAAGTTGTAAATGGAAAAAGAAAAAAAATACCCATATGACTTTAAAGTTGTTCTCAAAAAAAAAAATTAATTGAAGTCATAAAGTATTTTATGACTTAAATGAAAAAAGAAAAAAATTTGTAACATAATTTACGACTTTCAATTTAGAAGTCGTAGGATAACCTACAACTTACTCTTTTTAGGTATTAATTTAAATTTTATCCCCATTTGGTAATTTTGAATTAAATGCTCTTTTTTCGTCATTTCACTTCAATTTCCTCACATCCAATGCTTCTCATGTCTAATGAGTATCAATATGTTTCAAGCGTGGATGAAACATGTGGTTCTTTTGTCTAAATGAATGGCACTTTGATAAACCCTATAATCATCTTGGCTCATTAATATTTATATTCTAACATTCTTTCACTTGACTCATATATATATATATATTAACATTTCTTTTCATGTATTACAATATGTAACATTTTCTTAGTGAAATATGGGGTCTTAACTTTGTTGATTCAATTTGAACCTTTCATGACTAACTTTAATGTGCACAATGTCATATATAAGAAAAGACAAATATTATTAAAAATTAATAAGACCCATATGAATTACATGATTCTAAAACACTTTAGCCGACAATCCTTTTAATGGATCAACAATTGTGAATTCAATGTTTATGTACTTTATAGAGACTAATTCTCTATTGATGTCTTGTCTAACAACTAGAAACTTAATATCTATATGCTTACTTCGGCTTCCACTCTTATTATTCTTTGAGAAGAATATTGCAATCGAATTATCACAAAATATTTTCAATGGTCTTTCGACTGAATTTACAACTTTAAGACCAAAAACAAAGTTCTTCAACCATTTAGCCTTTGATGTAGCTAGTTAGCAACCAACAAATTCTGTTTCCATAGTAGATGATGCAACAATTGTTTGTGTTTTGTTTCTCCAAGAGATGAAACCTTGGCTAAAAAGAAGATATAGCCTGAAGTGGGTCTTTTAGAGTCCATGCTTCCAGCAAAATCCAAATTTGTGTATCCTTTTATTTCCAAAACATTAGAATGCTTGTATGTCAACTTATAATCCTTGGTTCCTTAAAGGTATCTCATAACCCTTTTTGCTACTTTCCAATGTTCCATGCATATATTACTTTGATATCTCTCGACATTCCTATTGCAAATGCAATATCAGGCCTAGTGTTGACTTGAACATATATGAGACTTCCTTCTACTGAAGCATAAGGAATACTTTTTGTGAATGTTTGAGTATGAAGGTTTTGATGATGCCAAGACAAAAGCAACACAAGTTTTATTTCAAGTCCAAATCAAGACCAAGAAAACAAAGATCAAGAAGAAAGCTAAGTCTTAGTCTATCTTTGTTAAAAGAGTCTCTTAGTGATTGCAAAGGTTTGGCCTCACAATATAGTTTTTAAATTGATGATAAAAGGGTTTTAAAATATTTTTAACATTTTTTGAAAAATGCATTTTTTTCACTAGTAATCGATTACCAGACATTGTAATTGATTACCAGAAGCAAAATTATTTTAAGAAATTTTTTTTCAAAAAGTTTGAAATTTGAAAGCTGTAATCGATTACCTCATGTTTGTAATTGATTACCAGTAACGGAACTACAAAAATTCAAATTGAAAAGTCATGACTTCTCATTACATAACTGTGTAATTGATTACCAAAGAGTTGTAATCGATTATGAGTGAGGAAATTTTAAAAGTTACTCTGAAAAGTCACATCCCTTCATAAGTTTTTGAAAAGTCACCAAGGGTCTATAAATATGTGACTTATCTATGAAAGTTTTGAGAGTTTTTTCAGAACCTTATTGTCTTATCCTCTCAAAAACAAATCATTGGCCAAACACTTGCAAATCAATTAAGGATTCTTCTAAGAACTTTATCTTGCATCTTCTTCTCTATAAGAGAGAAAAACATTTGTACTTTCTTTAAAGACTTATTGAGATCAAGAGGCTGTTTGTCACTTGAATTGTGAGTTTTCTGAACACAAGGGAAAAGGATCCCTCAGATGTTCAGAAGTTGTAAAAAGGATTTTTACAAAGTTAGTTGAAATCTCAAGTAGGTTGCTTGAGGATTGGATGTAGGCACAGGAAGTGGTCGAACCAGGATAAAGTGAGTTTACATTGCTCTCTTCCCTATCTTGATTACTTTATCTTGCATATTTTATTTATCTTGCAGACTTAAAGTATTCTGTTGATATTAAAGTATTCTGTTGATATAACTTTCATCTTCATCTTCAACATTCTTAACATATAGATTTAAAACGGGATTTAGAAGTCATTAAATGAAAAAATTTAACTTAATTCACCCCCCTCTTAAGTTATTGAGGCCACTTGTCTAACAAGTGGAATCAGAGCTTGATTCTTGTATAAAGTTTAGAAACTTCAAGAATAATTATAGCCTCATCAAACTTCCTATTTCCCGAAGGAAACTACATTAATAGGCCTTCTATATTTAATGTTGTGGGTTATCATTACTAGAAAAACCGCATGCAAATCTTTATATAGGCTATAGATTTAAACATCTGGAAGCTATTGAAATCGGTCCTTACATCCCTACAATGGTAGTAGGAAATGCAACTATAGAAAAATCTAGGAAACAATGGGATGAAGAGGAAAGAAGAAGGGTACAATATAACTTAAAGGCTAAAAATATAATTACCTCTGCATTGGGAATGGATGAATACTTTAGAGTCTCAAGTTGTAAGAATTTAAAAGAAATGTGAGATATATTGCAAGTAATTCATGAAGGAACAACTAATGTAAAGAGATATAAAATAAACACCCTAACACATGAATATAAACTTTTTAGAATGAATCAAAATGAAACCATACAAGATATGCAAAAGAGATTCACACATATAGTTACTAATCTTGCATCATTAGGAAAAATATTTCCTAATGAGGATCTCATTAACAAAGTACTAAGATGTTTAAGCAGGGAATGACAACCAAAGGTAACTGCAATTGTAGAATCAAGAGATCTCACTAACATGTCTCTTGCAACTCTTTTTGTAAAGCTTCAGGAACACGAAATGGAACTTATGAGACTAAATAAACATGAAGAAAATGACAAGAAAAAGAAAGGAATTGCATAAAGCCTCATCTTCTATTCAAGAAGAAAGTGACGGAGAAGACTTGAATGAAATAGAAGAAGATAATGATTTTAGTTTCTTCGTAAAGAGATTCAACAAGTTTCTAAGGAACAAAGGAAATCAAAGAAGAACAAATTTTAATCCAAAGAAAAAAGGAGAAGACTCTCCTTCTATTCCAAAGTGCTATGAATGTAATCAACTTGGACATCTAAGAGTTTATTGCCCCAGTTTCAAGAAAAGAATGGAGAAGTCTGATAAGAAAAATTTCAAAGACAAGAAAGCAAAGAAAGCTTACATCACTTGGGAAGATAACAATATAGATTCATCAGGAGATTCAGAAAATGAAGTTGTGAATCTAAGTCTCATGGCCAAAAACTATGATAGCGAAGAAGAGGATTTCTTGAAGAAAAGTTGGTATATTGATAGCGGATGCTCTAAACACATGACGAAAGATGCATCAAAATTTACTCATATATCTCCCAAGAAAAGTGGACATGTGACTTATGGAGACAACAACAAAGGTAAAATTCTTGGAATCGGAAAAATAGGTACGAATCCATCTACCTCCATTGAAAATGTTTTACTTGTTGATGGTCTTAAGCATAGTCTACTAAGTGTTAGTCAATTATGTGATAAAGGCTTTCTAGTATCATTTGATTCTCACAATTGTTTTATTGAAAATAAACATGACAAGAATATAAAACATATAGGATATAAAACTAATAATGTATACATGATAAATTTAGATAAAACATCAAATCATGTTCAATGCTTTTTAAGCAAAGATAATGATTCATGGTTATGGCATAAGAGAATTGCTCATATAAATATGAATCATTTAAATAAATTAATTTCTAAAGATTTAGTAATCGGGTTACCAAAACTCAGATTTGAAAAAGATAGATTATGTGATGCATGTCAAAAAGGAAAACAAGTAAGGGTCTCTTTCAAATAAAAAAAAATATTGTTTTTACCACTCAACCCTTACAACTTTTGCATATGGATCTCTTAGGTTCGTCTAGAACCATGAGTTTTGGTGGAAATTACTATGCCCTTGTTATAGTTGATGATTATTCAAGATTCACGTGGACATTATTTCTTACTCACAAAAGTGATGTTTTTCATGCTTTTAAGAAACTTGCTAAACTCATTCAAAACAAGAAAAATCTTAACATTGTATCCATTAGGAGTGATTATGAAGGAGAATTTGAAAATAAGGATTTTGAATCATTTTGTGATAAAAATGACATTGAACACAATTTTTCTACACCTAGAACCCCTCAACAAAATGGAGTAGTTGAGATGAAAAATAGATCTTTAGAAGAAATAACCAGAACTTTGCTTAATGATACAAATCTTCCTAAATATTTCTGGGTTGAAGTTGTTAATACTGCATGCTATATAATGAATAGAGATTTAATCATACCTATCTTAAAGAAAACACCATATGAATTGTACAAAGGAAGAAAACCAAACATTTCTTATCTTCATATTTTTGGATGCATGTGTTTTGTGTTAAACAATAAGAAAGACAACTTAGGTAAGTTTGATGCAAAATCAGATGAAGGTATATTCCTTAGCTATTCCTCAAATAGTAAAGCTTTTAGAATTTATAACAAAAGAACTATGATTATTGAAGAATCTATTCATGTTGTTTTTTATGAGATGAACCCTATAAGGTCAAGAAAGGAAACACTTGATGATATTACAGTTTCTTTAGAAGATATGCACATTCATAAGGAAAGGCACAAAGGCAAAGGAAATGAAAAAAATGAAGACTCTCAAATTGATGAAACTAAAATAAGTACAAATACATATCTTCCAAAAGAGTGGAGAACTTCAAGATATCATCTTCTTGATAATATCACCGGTGACATATCAAAAGGGGTAAAAACTAGACACTCTCAAAGATGCATGCAATAATATGACTTTTGTTTCTTTAATTGAACATAAAAACTTAAATAAAGCCATAATTGATGAACATTGGATCATTGCTATGAAGAGTTGAATCAATTTGAAAGAAATAAAGTTTGGAAATTAGTTGATAAACCTAATGATCATCCAGTTATAGGAACTAAATGGGTATTTAGAAAAAAATTGGATGAACATGGAATAGTTAGATTAGTGGCTAAAGGGTATAATCAAGAAGAAGGAATAGATTATGAAAAAACGTAAGCACCAGTAGTCATATTAGAAGCCATTAGAATGTTATTAGTCTTTGCATCCATAATGGATTTTAAACTTTATCAAATGGATATTAAAAGTGATCTTTTAAATAGTTTCATCCAAGAAGAAGTTTATGTTGATCAACCTTCTGGTTTTGAAAACTCATAAAAGCCCAATCATGCCTTTAAATTGAAAAAGGCTCTATATGGTTTGAAACAAGCCCTTACTGCTTGGTTTGAACGATTGAACAAATTTCTTTTGGAAAAGGGCTTTACAAGAGGAAAGGTTGATACCACACTTTTTATCAAAAGAAAATTGCATGATATTCTCTTAGTACAAATATATGTTGATGATATAATCTTTGGGTCAACTAATGATTCTCTATGCAAAGAATTCTCTCAAGATATGCAAAATGAATTTAAAATGCCCATGATGGGTGAGTTAAATTTCTTCCTTGGATTACAAATAAAGAAAACAAAGAATGAAATATTTATTAGTCAGTCAAAATATTGCAAAGAACTAATTAATAGATTTGGGATGGAAAATGCTAAACACATGACCACTCCTATAAGCACTGCTTGCTATCTGGATAAAGATGAAACCGGTTAGTCAATACACATAAAAAAATATAGAGGTATGATCGAATCTGTTCTTTATTTATTAGCAAGTAGACCTGATATAATGTTTAGTGTTTGTATGTGTGCAAGATATCAAGCAAATCCCAAAGAATCTCACCTAAGTGTCGTTAAAAGAATAATGAGATATTTGTTAGGCACTATAAATCTAGGGTTATGGTATCCTAAGAATTCCTCTTATAACTTAGTAGGATACTTTGACTCTGATTTTGCTAGATGCAAAACTGATAGAAAAAGTACTAGTGACACATGTCATTTTATTGGTTTTACTCTAGTATCATGGCATAGTAAAAAACAAAATAGTGTTGTCTTATCAACTATAGAAGTGGAATATATTTGTGCTGGAAGTTGTTGTGCACAAATCATTTGGATGAGACCATAACTTTCTGACTATGGTTTAAAACTTGATCATATACCTATCCGCTGTGACAATATAAGTGCAATTAATCTGTCCAAAAATCCTATTCTACACTCTAGAACAAAGCATATTGAAATAAGACATCACTTTCTTCGAGATCATGTTCAAAAAGGGAATTGCATATTAAAATTTGTTGATACAAAGAATCAATTAGCTGATATCTTCACAAAACCTCTCCCTAAAAAAAAACTTCTTTGCTATTAGAAGAGAATTAAGGCTCATAGACCTAAATAACTTAGAATCTTAGCCACTTTGGATGTTTATACTGTTTAATTATCATGCTTGAGTATGACGATTATGATGAATGTTTAACTTTGATTGTTTATCATGATTGATTATGATTATTGTTTACTTTGGTTAAGTGAAATGGTTGTTTTGCTTGTTTATGATTGATTACTTTGAATGTTTATAACAATTGCATTTGATGATTTTTTTTTTCGTGATTGTTCATACTTATAAATGTTTTTGATTGCATAATTGTATATTGATCCTCCGACGGATCTGTGAAGCTTTTCCGTCCTATTTTTATCTAGCATTATTTGTCTTTAATTTCCTTGATATTTCAAACTTTATGTATTGGGTTTATTTCGGATTTGGTTCTTTATATTTCTATTTTGGACTTGCTGTTTATTTCTTCTTTGGCTATTTTTCTGTGGATGCTTTGATCATTCATACTACTGTTTAAGACTTGATATGTTTCGAACTTGGTTGCTTCTTTTATGAATGCTTTGGTCATTTATAAATACTATTTTGGACTTGCTTTGTTTGGTATGTTTAACACTTGGTTGATTTCTCTGTGAATGATTGGTTATTATGTGAATGATTATTTTTATTTTGGTGCTTTCATCTTTTTGATGTTGCCAAAGGGGGAGAGAATCATGTAAGGTACAGGGTATATATTTTTTTTTGGAAACCTTTCTGAAAATATTTTTTGCTAAGTAATGATTGCAATATTAAGGGGGAGTGATCGTCTCGCAAAAGAAATATTTTTCAGTAAATGATTTCAGTTGGTTGTCATCATCAAAAAGGGAGAGAATGTGAATGTATGTGTATGAAGGTTTTGATGATGTCAAGACAAAAGCAACACAAGTTTTATTTCAAGTCCAAATCAAGACCAAGAAAACAAAGATCAAGAAGAAAGCTAAGTCTTAGTCTATCTTTGTTAAAATAGTCTCTTAGTGATTGCAAAGGTTTGGCCTCACAATATAGTTTTTAAATTGATAATAAAAAGGTTTTAAAATATTTTTAACATTTTCTGAAAAAAGGCATTTTTCCACCGCTAATCAATTACTAGAAGCAAAATTATTTTTAAAAAAGCTTTTTCAGAAAGTTTGAAATTTGAAATTTGAAATTTGAAAGCTGTAATCGATTACCACTTGTCTGTAATTGATTACCAGTAACGGAACTAAAAAAATTCAAATTGAAAAGTCATGACTTCTCATTACATAACTGTGTAATCGATTACCAAAGAGTTGTAATCGATTACCAGTGAGGAAATTTTAAAAGTTACTCTGAAAAGTCACATCCCTTCATAAGTTTTTGAAAAACCACCAAGGGCCTATAAATATGTGACTTATCTATGAAAGTTTTGAGAGTTTTTTCAAAACCTTATTGTCTTATCCTCTCAAAAACAAATCATTGGCCAAACACTTGCAAATCAATTAAGGATTCTTCTAAGAACTTCATCTTGTATCTTCTTCTCTAAAAGAGAGAAAAACATTTGTACTTTCTTTAAAGACTTATTGAGATCAAGAGGTTGTTTGTCTCTTGAATTGTGAGTTTCCTGAACACAAGGGAAAGGGATTCCTCGGGTGTTCAGAAGTTGTAAAAAGGATTTTTACAAAGTTAGTGGAAATCTCAAGTGGGTTGCTTGAGGACTGGACGTAGGTACAAGAAGTGGTCGAACCAGGATATACTGAGTTTGCATTCTTCTCTTCCCTATCTTGATTACTTTATCTTGCATATTTTATTTATCTTACACACTTGAAGTATTTTGTTGATATAACTTTCATCTTCAATATTCTTAACATATAGATTTAAAAAGGGATTTAGAAGTTAATTAAACAAGAAATTTTTTAACTTAATTCACCCCCCTCTCTAAAGTTATTGAGGCCACTTGTCCAATACTTTTCATCTTTTCTTGTTCCAATATTGTTTGGGAACCTTGATTGAGACTAATTTTCCCCCCTTTAACTATAGGTGTAGCAATTGATGAACAATTTTTCATATTAAATCTTTTCAACACTTTTTTCTATGTAGGTCTTATGAGATAATCCCAATGTCCTTAGAAATCCATCTCTATGAATTGATACACCAATGGCATAGGAGGCTCCACCCATATCCTTTATATCAAAGTTTTGTGAGAGAAAAAATTGGTATCATGTAAAATACCCTAGTCACGCTACTTGCAAGTAAAATATCATCTACATATAGGACTAAGAAAATAAACTTACTCCCACTGATTTTAAGGTATATGTATTGGTCTACAACATTTTTCTCAAATTCATATTTGGAGACCACATTATGAAACCTTATATACCATTGATGGGATGCTTGTTTCAGCCCATATATAGATCTTCTAAGCTTGAAAGCTAAGTGACTTCCTTTTTCGCTTTCAAACCCCATAGGTTGAGACATGCATACTTCTTCCTCAAGATCCCTATTTCAGAATTTTATTTTCACATCCATTTGATGTAGTTCTAGATAAAAATGAGCTAATAAGGCCGTAATTATCCTAAATGAATCCTTCTTAGAGATCGGAGAAAAGGTTTCATGATAATCAATACCTTCTTTTTGAGTAAAGTCTTTGGCTACAAGTCTAGCTTTATATCTTTCGACATTACCTTTTGAGTCTCTTTTAGTTTTAAAAATCCATTTACAACCTATTGTAGAGACTCCCTTTGGTAATTCTACTAGATCCCAAACTTGACTTTTAGCCTTAGATTACATTTTATCTTTCATGGCTTCATACCACAACTTAGAGTCATCTCTACTCATGGCTTGCGAAAAGCTAATTGGATCATCCTTAAGTTCGAAATTAAAGTTAGATTCTTGAAGATACACAATATAGTCACCAAAAATTAATATTTTTCTATTTCTCGCATATCTCCTTATTCCTATATATTGATTCTCGACCAATAGGTTCTATGTTATTGGGTTCCTCATGTGGCATATCCTCAACATGTGGTTCTTGATAAGTTGGTTGATGTTCAATAATATCATGTTGATTATTTTGAATATCAATCAACTCCATTGTTTTCAAAGGTGATTCTGTTATTTCTTCAAATTCCTCATGTTGAGTATTTCCAGTCCTACTAACTTCATGATCCTCAAGAAACTTTGCATTTCTAGCTTCAACTATTTTAGGAGTGTGAGAAGGACAGTAGAACCTATAGTCTTTGGAGTTATTTGGATGTCCAATAAAATATCCACTAGTGGTTATTGAGTCCAATTTCTTAATGTTCAGATTATAAATTTGAAATTCAACTGAACAACCCCATATGTGTAAATGTCTTAAACTAGGTTTCCACCCATACCAAGTTTCAAAAGGTGTTTCTAGAATGACCTTAGATGGTACCCTATTCAATATATACAAATTTTTTTCAAAGCTTCACTCCATAAGGATGTAGGTAATACCTTAGGATTGCTAATCATGCCTCTAACCATTTCCATAAGTGTGTGGTTTCTTCTTTCGACAACACCATTTTGTTATGGTGTACCTACCATGGTATATTCGGCAACAATACCTTCCTTTAGAAGAAACTTTGCAAATGGATCGGGTTGTTATCCCTTTTCTGTGTACCTACCATAATATTTCCCACCTTTATAAGATCTTATAATCTTTATTTTCTTTTCCTTTTGTTTCTCTACTTTGACTTTTAAAACTTTAAAAGCATCAAGTGCTTTAGATTTTTCATATAGAAGATAGAGATACATAAATTTTGAGTGGTCATCAATAAATGAAATAAAATATTTTTGATCATTTAAACAAGGTGTAGGAAATGGTCCACAAATATCTGTATGAATAATTTCAAGAAGCTTGCTATTTCTTTTGGCACATTTAGTAGTCTTGTTAGTATGTTTTCCCTTTATGCATTCTACACAAGTACTAAAATTAGTAAAGTTAACATTCCTAAGAATTTCTTCCTTTACTAGTCTCTTAATTCTTCAAGAGAAATGTGCCCTAAATGCTTATGTCGAAACGTAGACAAATTTTCATCCATAATACTTCGCTTAGTACCAATGGTGGTATGTAAGGCTACGAGACTTGTTTCAAAAATAGGATCTATTGAAAGCTTAAATAAATTTAACTAAAAAACCACAACCAACAACTTTATTGTCTTTAATCAATTTAAAAGAAACATCGTAGAAAAGAAAAGAGAAACTAGTATATGTAAGCCTAGAAACAGAAACCAAGTTTCTAGAAAAGGACAAAACATAAAAAAGTGTTTTCTAATAACATACAAAAACCAGAATTCATGAGAAGTTTAAAAGTTCCAATAGCCTCCATGTATGAACTCATATGATTTCCACCATAGATGCTTTGTTCACTTCCCATTGGATTTCGCAAGTTTAGAAATTCTTGTACATTATTAGCAATGTGAATTGTAGAACTTGAATCAATCCATCAAGTATTGGTAGGAACTTCAGTAAAATCTTATTCAAAGCAAGGCAAAAATACCTTTCTTTTCAAGCCAATTCTTGTATTTGAGACAATCCTTCTTCATATGTCCCAATTTCTTACAAAAAAAGCAATTCATCTTTTTTCTCATCCCGCTTCATTTGAACAATCTTATGGACTTCAAGGACACCATTGCCTTTTTTTTTTCCAATTTCCTTTATTATGATTCACCATATGAGTGCTTTTAGGTGCCACATGCTTTAATCTCTCTCTCTTTTGAACACACATGGTCAATAATTCATTAAGAGACCATTTGTCCTTATGTGTATTGCAAGAAATTTTAAAAGGACCATACTCTAGAGGAAATGAGTCGAGAATGAAATGGACAAGAAATGATTTAGAAATTTCAACTTTTAGGGACTTTAGTTTAGTAGCACTATTTCACATTTCCATTATGTGTTCTCGCACACTTTTACTGCTATCAAACTTCATGCTTGAAAGCTTTTTCATCAAGGTATTGGCCACAGACTTGTCTGAGCTAATAAATTTCTCCTCAATAGCTTTCATATAAGTCTTAACCATATCATTATCAGGAATGGATCCTCTTATGTTTTTTCATATATGAGACTTTATGAGCATTAAGCTTAAGCGATTTGATCGCTCCCACCATTCATAGTTTTCCTTTTCAACTTGAGGACTACCTTCTATGGGAATGAGTGGTTCATCCACACAAAGTGCCAAGTCCAATTCCATGCACCCTAATGTCAAAAGAATTTATTCTTTCCAATTAGTAAAGTTATCACCAATTAACATTGGAATTCCAAACTCAAGCAAATTTCTAGGTATAATTACAATATAAGAATAACATACATTAATGCTAGGAATAAAAATTGAACAAGTAAATTCAAACTTTCCTATGTGCAGAGGTGCAAATCATGCATAGAATTTACATACCTTATATACAAACACCATAATAAATCATGCCTATGGGGGTATAGAAATATTATGATATTTGATCTTTATTAATTATTATTTCCCTATGGGACCAAATAACAATTTCTCTATCACATTGCTTAGGATGCTATTCATAACTTTTAAGAGTATAATAATTCAAAATATATAATGTTCGAATTGAACTATAATAGTCATTCAAATATAAAAGCCATAAGTGTTGTAAACATAAAGATGTATAAACTAAGCTTTATTTTTAAACCAATTCAGGTAGCAATGCATAATATAAATTAATTTTTTTTTCCAATTTCAGTCTAATTACATAAATGAATTGGAGACAAAATCCTTTGTTAATTAGTAGCAAATGATAGTTTTTATCAAATTATTCTAATTTCTTGTTATTCGTATGACATAGCAAACATAATAATCAACAACAATTATAACAAATAATTAAAACATAATATCAATTAAAATCAGTTGATTCAAGTTCCATTTAAAACATTTAATGTCACATTATTAATAAAACTTCAATTGAAATTAATATAGTAATGCTACTAGAATAAATATAAATAAAGAAAATTGAATTAATTAAAAAAGAATGAATTAGACAACAATGTAAAATAGTCAATCCACATATGTATAAGACCAAAAGGATATTATTTTCATATAATTGATTCAGTATAAGACATATCATCATTATTATAACATAATAATCGTGTCGCGATCATTTCATAATGTCATTTTTTTGTCACCATGATATTGATGTCATATCCGCCAACTTTACTAATGACTAATCTTCACTAGGAAAACTTGACTAACTACCTTTAGTAGGGTCTCGCCTCTTAACCATATTTTTTTTATCTACAAGGTTCGAACCCAAGATCTTGCTTAAGCAGACGAAGTCCAAGATTTGTGTGTGCTTTATTTAAAATATATAAATAACATTGTTGAATAACAAGGCTTAATAGAAGGCTTTAATACCAATTGTTAGACCTCTTATGATGAATACAAAAATATATATTCATTACTTTGTCATTGGTCCTTGATACATAATAAGAATAAATATACTTTTAAAAATAAAATATAAAGAGTATAATGTGGAAGCATACCTCCATTTGAAGTCACTCTTACTACAAGCAAATTTTGAAAACTCATAATTCAACTCACAAAATAGAGAAAAAGAATAGGAAAGAATCTTCTAGCCTTAGCCTTCTAAAGGTATATGAATCAATGGAACATCACAAACTTTATATGGGCAAGGCAAGAAACTCCTTCATAAAACTCAAAATGTAATTGTCCCTTTAATTTGGCTCCTCCATTAAAATTCAATAATTGAAAAATAAAACTTATAATAACTACATCAAATTCTTATTATGAGTCATATTAATGTTTATATTATAACAAGTCCAACATTGATGCTCTCATAGGACATGCTATGTTCACTGATGGTGTTGTCTATGGTGAAAAGAAGAGAATGAGCAAGGTAAGGAGGATAAGATGGAAACTTTACAAATTTGGGGGTGCACCACCCAAAAATGTGGTGCATTAAGTAATTGTCCATCAGAATTTATACTTGTAAAATCTTCTCAAACATGATCTAGAAAAAATTGTGGGATTTAGGTCTATATTTCTTATAATTTTTTTTAAAAATGTATGAAAAATCAGAGGTAATATTTTTTACATGTCTTTGATAAATTCATCTAAAATTATATTAAAAATTAGGCTTAAATATGTTTTTGATTCCTGAGAAATTTTTCCTTTGAATCTGCTTCCTGATATTTGAAAAGTTTTATTTTAGATCTCTGCTGTCAATTTTAAGTGATGACGTGTCCGTTAAATATTTGATTGGGCGATTTGTGGTAGCTAAAAAATGCCAGTATTTGTTTCTAAATCAAATTTAAAATTTTTGGAGGTTTTTAACCGCCAAAATCAATTAGAGTAAACAAAATAAACAAACTCCTCTTAACCATTTCATCAAACACCTCCTGCGCCTCCCCCATCATCCCCTTCTTAAAAAATAAAAAACTTCGTACCCCATTGCCGTACCCCATTGCCCAGAGGCTCTTCGCTATGCGAAGGTATGGGGGAGGGATGTTGTACGCAGCCTTATCCTTGCATATGCAAAGAGGCTGTTTCCGGATTCGAACCCATGACCAACAAGTCACCAAGGCACAACTTTACCGCTGCACCAGGGCTCGCCTTCTTAAAAAATAAATAACAATAATTAAGAGAAGCAAAAGAACTTGAGGGCTTTGAGTGGGTCCAGGTGGTGGTCCTTGCGGGGGCTGAGATGGGCCGTGGGGCCCAGGAGGAGGGTGTTGCTGTGGAGCTTGTGGTGTTCAAGGTTGAGGTTGTGCTGCTGGAGAAGGGTGTGGTGGCCAAAGGTGTGCTGGAGATGGAGTGAGGGGGAGTAGGAGGGAGAGGGTTAGGTGGAGGCTATCGGAGTCCTCAATTTTGTTGCCATGGGAGTCGGTGATGAAGAACGTCTCGACGAAGAAGTCTCCCTCAAATTCGATGGTGGCGTTGTCGATGGTGAGATCAAGGACCTTGAAGACCCTGGTGATGATCTAGAGGAGGCCGATCTAGTTGCAGGCACAGATGATGAAGGTGATGGAGTCGACACTGTTAGAGTTGTCAATAGCGATGATGGAGGTGGATTCGATGGTGGAAGCTCGCAACAGGATGCTCTGGCGAGTAGCGATGACGAAACAGGGGATGGAGAGAGAGGAAAAGTGTGTGAGAGAAGGGAATGAAATGGGAGAGAGTTGATTTGCAAATGAAGTGAGTAAAATGTTAAGGTTTGTGGAATTGGGGGTGTATATAGAGGTAATTGAGTTGAAACAAATACTTGTGGTTTTTAACCGCCAGAAAATTTAAATTTGATTTTGAAATAAATACTGACGAATTTTGAATCATCATAAATCGCATTATCAAATATTCAACAGATAAGTCGTCACTTAACTGACAATAGAGATCTAAAATAAAACTTTTCAAATATAAAAAAATAGATTCAAAGGAAAAAATTTATCAGAAATCAAACGCAAAAGTCAAATATATATCAAAAATAAAAAAAATATATTTAAACCTAAAATTAAACCTATCCAAAAGTGTGAATATACATATGAAAATGATCCCCTACCTAGATTAGGACATGATAATTGATAACACATTAAAATTGGATCCGGCCAACTAACTCATAAAATGAGTCAATGATTCTTGGAGGCTGAGGGGGAACGTAGTTGAAAAGAGGTGGAGTTGATTTGGTTGACCCCATTTTTTTTTTAGGATGGTTGACCTTGACCCAATTTTTTTAATGCGTGTAAATTTAGCAGTAGGGAACAAAAAGAAAAAGTGGCAGGTCATTTAATTTTATAAAATGTTTTTATAGGTGTCAATTATTAATTCAAGTTGATGAAGAAGCTTACCTAATAAATATTATAGTCAATGAGGTATAGCGTGTAAGCTTCTTAACGATGAATGCTTAACTATGACATAAGTCACGTAAAAGTACGAAACAATAAATTCATTTTAACTTGTCATCTATTCATATGATATAGAGAGATGATCAGTGCCCAAAAAATCCTACAAGGCGAAATATTTCAATTTTACACAAATGAATAATAGTTTTTAGGAGGAAGTTGTCGATTTATCACGAAGCTGACCCTTGATGAAAATACATCATGGTTTCAAAATCAGATTATATGTGTTTAATCGATTAAATTGTAGTCAGTTTTGGTTCCACGTTCAATTATTGTTATATAAATTTGAATAATTTAATTGGAATGCAACCAAAATATATGAAAAAAAATATTCGATCATTTTTTTTTATCGGTATTGCTATTAAATCAGATATTAACATGTATGAAAAAATATTAATTTAACATGTATGAAAAAATATTAATTTTTATAACAGTTATTTTAAAATTTTTATTGAAATTAATTTTTAATTATTGACATTGCAAAAATCTTTATATTAATACAATATCAAAATTAAACTCGAATTCTAAAGTCACAAGCAAAATTTGTTTTTGATGCTTGATGGCGGATCTCAAATGGAAAACACACAAACTATCAATACTTAAGGGTATGTTTTAACTTTTTTTTCTTTTATTAATATCATTATTTTTTATAAAAAAAAAAAACACTATTAGATAGTCTTCAAAACAAGTAGATATTCTTTGCACATTTTGCTTTGAGCTTTAGCCCCCATCTCTCAGAAAAGAAAAGAAAAATTTATCAGCTCATTACTGGGTGAATTTTTTAAAACCTATCATGTAAAATTTAGTTATATACCACTGGATGGATTAATCGAACTTACTCTCAACATTACAATAACAAATAAACCGCGTCCGTGCATGTAGTTGTGAAATCTATTGACAAAATAAAACTGAATGATGATATACAGAGAACAAGTTATGATGGATCAAATACTTTTGAAAAGAAAAAGAAAGAGAATTTACAAGCTATATACCATAGAATCACTTTCTAGTTTCTATATTAACAATGAAAAGGCCACTAAAATATTTTTCTCTCATTCAAATCAAACAAAATATATGGCCACTCAAAAGATCATTAGCAATGTATTGCAGTTAGTGTTCCCCATTCTATACATCAACCATAGAGAACTTTGCCTGCTTTGTCAATCATCATTGGCTGAGAATGAGAGAAATTATTACATGATCTAGAGCTATGCGATCCCGATGAATATATAGGTGACATATAGCCACATTCTTCAATTTATGAAAAAGAGTTAATAGCATATCAGGTAAAGATTGGCCGAGACCACATAGACCCATATAACAATTTCTCCTAGGATGGACCCTGTTCCCAGTTAGTTACACTGAAGCCAGAACGAAATTTTGCTAGGGATGAAACTATGAAGACACATTGGCTCTCTGAAGGGTCATAAATCTTCTTTTACTAGCACTCTCCACACTTTCACCAAGTTTTGCAAGATGTTCCATCCTCTTTTTCCATAACTCTGTAGAGCCTGATTGATTTGCCTCCTCTTCAGCTTCAACTGGATCATTTTCAGATACCTCAATACTTTTATCATCTGCAGGGTGCTGCTCTTCATCAGAATCTTGGATTATCTGCTTCAATCTCTCTACCACCTGACTCATTGATGGCCGATCTTTCGCACTCTTACGCAGGCAATGCTGTGCGAGTTTAGCAATTTTTCGTGCTCCTTTAATGGAATATTCTCCTTGAAGTCGTGGATCCATTATCATGCCAAACCTTTTGCTATCAGGAGGGTATTGCTTCACCCACTCCAGTAATTTCTTCTCCGTTTTGGGCCTGTTTTTTTCCATTGAACGCCTGCCGGTAAGTATTTCATATAGCACCACACCAAAACTCCACACATCACTCTTGGCAGTGAGATGGCCTGTCTCAATGTAATCTGGAGCAGCATAACCATATGTCCCCATAACCTAACATTAAAAAAAAAGGTTTACAACTTTAAATTAACCCAGTATAACCTTGATGATCATGTATTTAAACTTTGAAGTTATGTTTTTTGGCTTGTATTTGGCAAGTCATATGTTTTGCTACATAAGAAAGTGAAGGATAAGAAGTGGTTGTATATGATAAGATGTTGGTGACACCGATTGAGAAAAAAAGGCATAAAACTGGTTAAGATGGTTTTGGACACGTGAAAGGTCACTAGAAACACCAATTTAGATAGTAGATTGAATGCTTCTTAGACATGTGGAAAGGGGGAGAGAAAAACCAAGGACATTAGATAAAATTATTAAGAGGCATCTTATGGTGAATAATATCCTTGAGAATTTAGTCTTTAATCGAGCTCAATGATGCTATGTGATCCATGTAATCAACTTCACCTACTGGGAAAAGCTTTTGTTGTATATTTGGTCACAAATAGTAAAATTAAGTTTAGAATATATGCAGAAGAATATTTATGCAGTAAACATGGAAGCTCTATCACCAACAACAGTTGTAACAATAAAGTTTGTAAGGAAATTATATCCACAGAAAAATCCAACATGATAGTCTCCAGTATTAAAATCCTATGAGATCAACCAATGCAATAGGAAAATGCTACTGAATAAGGCATGGCACTTACCGCTGTTGAAACATGAGTATCACCAGCTGCTGGTCCCTCCCTGGCAAGTCCAAAATCGGAAAGCTTTGGATTAAAGTTTTCATCCAGTAATACATTTGAAGCTTTGAAATCTCGATATATCACCTAGAGCATTAGCATTCTAATTGTTAAAAGCAGAGGAAGAAAAGTTTAGAAAATGTAAATACAAATTAAAAGCTATCTAACACAAAGAAAAGCTATTCATAGATAAGCAAAGTTGTAACGAATAATATGAAATCCAAGAGTACGTTATTACTCAACCAAATTGCCACTGTTAATTAATGATCTAAATTTATGTATTCATATTGTGGTATATATTTTACCACAAATACATTGACAAAATCAAGTGGACAAATTAACAATAGCTGCTTGCCCCTTTCCAGAAAGTGTAATCTAATTTCCAGTTAATACAGATAGTTTACATATATTCCAAGAAAACATTAAATTCTTAAGAGCTTTGAAATTTAACGTATATTCAACATAAGTTTGCACCTTTATTATGGCATTAAGCTCTAAGAACATTCCAATTCCTATGTTTAATACACTTGGACTTCATCTAAAGCATACAAGTTCCAGAGTTGTTCATATAAAGTAAGTTAAACAAGATCTTATGATTGTTGCCAGAGCCTAGATTTTAAAGGAATACGGTAACCAAAACCAAACTGTGCAAAGCAGGAAGAGAACCCTAGGTCAGAGGTTTCACCAACAGATTAAACTAATTTGTTATGTGTGCAATTGCAATATTGAACTTTTTAAAAAGGGTGGATTATCTAAGCTAATAAAAGAGGGTATTAAAATTTGTGGTCCTCATCCTGCAACAGATATGCTAAACTCGTAGATTCATTTCTAACTCCGCTTTTCAAAACAGTAAATCTAAAACAAAAACAAAGACCACAGAATAAAATGTTGTTTATTAGAATAGAAAGAGCTATTCTGACAACAGAACCTGAATAGCCAAAACACAGGTCATTGACTGAATTATCACGAGACAAAGGGGAAGGAGGAAAGATTTTGTCAGTGACACAGTTGACAGATAGTAGTCATCACTTCCGCAAAAGAAATTATCTTGAAATGCATCGTATTTAATAAGGAAAAGAAGCACATATTCTGAGTTTCCTACAAATCTCAGGGTTATTAGTTAAGGAACTTAACTGTCTACTTTCTGTAATTGTATTACTAATTTGTAAAAACTTAGAAGATGTAACTTATTTGTTTAATGTTCCTCTCATTAAGGCGCAACTCACTTAAAAGCTTAAGAAGTTCAATGAATATTGAACACACATTAATGGTTTTAATTTCTAACACGTCTCAATCTTGTCATGTGAAATAGGATTGGGCTTGAAACATGGACAACAAATGTGCCTCCCTGCCTCATACTGAAATCATAATTCAATCAGAAAAATGTGGCAATAAGGATCATACTCTAGACCATGTGGTCATAGAGGGCACTATAAAACCATTTCTCCTAATTCCTAAGAGCTTAAATGATAAGTGAAGGCACATGATTATATATATATATAATTCCACATAGTGAGAGAAGCAGGAATAGTATATGATAATATTGCTTTAACTGGAACCTGAATTTCTAATTCTTCATGCAGATAAGTTAACCCTTGAGCTGCTCCAGTTGCTATTTCAAGTCTTGTTTTCCAGGGAAGAGGATCATATGCTTTATTGAAAAGGTGAAACTCTAAGCTTTTATTCGGCATGTATTCATATACAAGTAGTCTCTGGATCCCTCTTTCATCATCCAAAGCACAGTATCCAATAAGCTTGACTAGATTTGGGTGTTGCACAACACCAAGAAACTGAACTTCAGTTAACCATTGCTTATGACCCTACATGAAATAAGGGAAAATAGTCAAAGGAAATTCAATGTAAAAAGAAAATAAAGAACATTTTAGCTCCTCTAAGCCAATGATTACTAACAAATATAATGTAATAATATAGTTAATTTTTCAAGATAGTAAAAGATTGATCCATTAATACATCACAATTCCTTCATATTTTTTGGTAAGAACAATATATGGTTTCTTTATCAAGTAATATCAAATTACATCTAAAAAATTATACCAGACATGAAGAAACCCATCTATGGAGTTACATTACTGTATTGTCTGTTGATGTAAAATATGCCTTTACATGTGAAACATTCAATTCAAACAGATAAATTTTCCAGCAAAAAATATGGCTATAAGGAAAGTACTTTATTCATACTTGAAAGCAAGGTTCTCTTTGTCTGAATTGCCTGGAGAAATCCTCAGCAGACCAATTTTTTTATACACACACATTAGAAATCTAGGAGATAAGTCAGAATAAGTCAGAAAATATACAAATCAAATCCTACTTATTAACAGAAAATATACAGCTCCTAAATAAGATATTTTCCCCCTAAATAGGAGATTATTTCTAAACTCACTATCTAACTGTTGAACCTAAGGTCCAAAGATGAAAGAATCAATCATAATGCATAGGCATGTATAAATTTCATTCTGAACTTAATAATTTAACATAGACTACAGTAACGAGGTACTATCAATCCTTTTTAAGATAACTGAATAACAGAGCAAATAAGAATTGTCTCCGACTAGCCAATATCCATAGCTCTATCTATTGAAGAGGATGATATAACTCTCTATTGGGTAAGGAAAAATTTCTGATCTGTTAAGGACGAGGAATATTAGTTTAGAGCCAGGGCTGGATATAAAAAGGTTGGTCATCCTTTCCACAGCTTTCAGTAGATTGGTATATATGGTAAAACAGACATTTATATCATTAAGGCTAAAATATAAAAATGATCCCTTAACTTTTTAGTTTTAAAATGGTCCCCTTATTTAATTCATAACAAGTTAGTCCTTCCGAAAAACTTATTGTTTTTTAAAATTTTTGGGCATGATTTTGAACCTTTTTTCGATTGATTTAAGATGTCAAATTTGTTCCATTAGATTCATCTACATGAAAACTGCGGAAACCAATTTATGTTCAAACAAAAATATGCACATAAACAAGGTGAAAAGTGCATGAAAACTGAGTCCCATTGGCAACCGGAAAACTGAAAAATCTAATATCATATTCTTTTCTTATTGATATGAGACTTGCTTTTCATGTGATTTTCACTACGTATGTGGCCTTTTCTGTTTCGAACATTAGTTAATTCTTATAGTTTTCATGTAGGTTAATCTAATGGGACAAGTTTAACATCTTGAATCAATCAAAAAAAGCTTCAAAACTGTGTCCTAAAATTGAAAACGATAATTTTTTTGAAAGGACTAATTTATCATGAATTAAATAATGGGACCAGTTTAGAACTTCCAAAAATTAGGGGAGCAATTTAGAACCATAAAATAAGATAAGGGACCATTCTTATATTTTAGCCTATCATTAATGTTGATCTTAAAAGCTATCTGAAGGGGGGGAAAAATCACCCCTGTATGCAAAATGCTGATCAAAGAGCCAAGGCTAAGAATACTGATAAAAAATGATATGCAATACATTAAGGAGTGGCTGCTCTTGCATCAAGGATTTAACAGCTAAATGCTAACCACCAAAGGTGATATCTGGCATTGGCTCATTGCTTTGCACAGATCTTGGGACAGAGGACACACCTTTAAAGCTGACACATGAAAACTTTAATATCAACAATAGTTCAAAAGCCTAATTTTTTAACAATGAGATTTTGTTCATAAATAACAAACAATCTTGTTTCCTCATTCTTGACAGTAGACTAAGATGTGCATGAATAGTGATTGTCAGTTTGTAGAAATGGCCAACATACAAAAAGGCTATAAGCTACCAAACTTTATTTTCTATTGTGATCCACTATTTCTATGAGTGTAACTTCACACCAACAGTAAACAAGAAAATTCCACAATCACTGTAGAAACTAAGGTTTTCCACTTGAAGTAAATTTTTTAGACTGGTTCCACCTATCATCTACTGGTATAAGGCTTTTGTTGTTGTAGTTTGGACTGGTTCCACAGTCCACACACATGGTTCACCAAAGGTGTAGAAGTATTTGCACAGAATTAAATCCTTCTTTGTTTTTTGTTATTATCTACGTTTGATATGACCTGATCTTATAGGCACAAGACTTAAAAAATAGAATGATGCAATCTTAAGGAGTTTGGAAATTTACTTTTTTTTCATTGTACAGTACAGGTATCTTTAGATCAACTTTCATATCTAAACTAAACTAAACTAAATGGAATGATGGACCACATCATGTGAATAAACACTATCAAGAAAATAGAGGTAACAACTAAGAAATTCTACCTTGACCAATTTATCTAAACTGAATTTATGCTTTTTATATTTACTCATCTGGAAATGGGGACCAAGGGACTCTAAATGCTCTCTGAATTTTAAACGTAAAAAGTTTACATGTCATTCTCTGACAAATTACTTCTCAAGGAATTTGTTGAGTCTCATACCTGCAATGCATTCTTGTTAAGCCTTTTGATGGCAACTAAAACAGAATTCCGATTCCCATCAGCAGGCTTGATTGTACCTTTAAACACACTTCC
Organism: Glycine max; assembly: GCF_000004515.6. Taxonomy (NCBI): domain Eukaryota; kingdom Viridiplantae; phylum Streptophyta; class Magnoliopsida; order Fabales; family Fabaceae; genus Glycine; species Glycine max. The sequence continues at coordinate 13,003,101 of NC_038243.2, forward strand.
AAATCCACCTTCTCCTATCTTAAGAAGCCTGCTGAAATCACTCGTTGCACGCTTGAGCTCTGTGAAGGAGAAGTCCCTCAAATTGTGACCCTTCTCCTCATACAGTTCTGGTATACCGCGAGGAGATGTAGATGAGCATGAAGACTTGGTGACCCTTTCAGGCCCTGAAAACTCGAGTTTCTCTTGCTCTTTCAGTTCAGGTGCTGACCTTTGCTTACTGCTCCTAGATTTGTCTCTGAAATAGTAAAAGCACTTCATTGCATAAACAATCAGCTATGATTCTTGTGCACAGTCTCTGATCAACCTGTTATCAATTCAACAAATCACAAAAAAAAAATGTCTGTCAAGAATAAAACCCATAATATCCTTACCACCTAGAAAGAAGAAAAACACAACAATTTAGTGAATAGTAAAAGCATTTCATTGCATAAACAATTAGCTATAATTCTTATGCACAGTCTCTGATCATCCTGCTATCAATTCAACAAAAACAATGCCTGTCAAGAATAAATCCCCACGATACCATTACCATCTAGAAAGAAGAAAAACATAAATATGTAGTGAATAGTGATGCCCCAGATGCATATGGAAATCGAAAGTGCAAAAAGTTTCAAAATTTAAGCAACCCAAAAGAACAAAAAGATGAAGCAACAGAGAAAACCCAGAAAAGAATTCACTCAACATACAACTTTGAAGGTAAATAGCACATGCAAAATGAGCCAGAATCTGCTAAGCCACACAAATAAGCCTCAGAAGGAAAAACAACAACTGAACAAAGAGCAAAATGGCGGAAAAATTGAAGGTAAAAAAACTGAATTGGAATCTTCACAGGTAAGAACACAGAGAAGCATGTCTAGGCTACAGTAAACGTTCGAGAAGCTTGAATTTCTGCAACTTCACATATGTTAATTTTCTTTTGCTTCTTTCTCTCTCTCTCACGGATATCAAAGAAGAAGATGGAAGTAATAAAGAAAGTTCTCTGAAAGTTGTCTTTTTTCATTGATTGGTTGACCAAAGGCTAGCCAGCCAGCTTGCTCAGTTTCTGATTTTGAACTTTGAAAAGAAAAAGATGAAGCATTGACTAAGCATTGGACGGATAGGTATTTTTATTTTGTTTTTCAAAGTATCAAATCTGACATTCGCCGACTTATATATTCATTTAATTTTAATAGAGATAACTTAAAAAAAATGTTTTGTAGACATGTATTATGAATACCCCACCCAAATTAGATTGATTTCACAAATCATATAATATTATTTGATATGGTAAAAAGTTAAGGTTTTAAAAATATTATTAAGTTTAAGATTTTTCTTAATGATTTTTTTCAATGTCATTTTTTGCATAGGTTAAAAATTCGGTCCAACTCGATTGATTAGATTGGTCCAATCAAGATCTGGTAGCATAACGGGTCGGTTTGATTATTGGACTGGTCATGCATCTGGTTCGGGATGATCTGCCTAGTTTTGTGTAAATCCGATGACCTGAACTAGTTTTTAAAACCCATTTTTGCATAAAAAATGCTACAAAACGACATCATTTTGTATAACCGTAAAAAGCCTTAGTCACTTCTCTTCGGTCTTCATGCTCATCTTCTTCATTCTCTCGATCTCGACCCTACTCTTCATCTTGATGGCCACCGTCATGCCACTACACCTTTGCGTCACTGCATCGGACCCATTTTCGGTGAGTTTTCTCTTTGATCTTTTGTCTGTTCTCTTCCTTACGAAGTGGAACTACCTTGTGTTTCTGTTCATGTTTAGATACCTGATGAACCTGAGTTTGGTTTTGGGTTCTTTGGCTGACACCAATATGCTAATACTAATACTTTCTAAATACGCTTCTTTGGGTCACAAGTACTAGATTTTCGTGAAAGTTGGGGTGAGCTAAGGATTGGTTTTCACCTTGTGCAATTCTTGAATTTGCAATTATGGTTTTCAGTTTTGAATTTGAGATTATTATGAGTTGAACATTTTTCCCATCTTATCTGATTTTGCATTTAGAAAATGGATTCAGCTAATAGCCTTTGCCTTGACCATTTTGAACCATTGTTTTGTATGAGTTTGGCTGAAAAGCAATAGAGGACAAAACTTAGGTGTGGTATCATAATTAAGTGCTTTTTGCCATTGTTCTCCAATGAGAATTGGAGTTTAACCTTGGTAATGCAAACATTAACTATATGGATTACCTGATACTGATAGTCAACTTATGATTGGAGAACACATTGAAAGTACTTATGGAATTGCATCTAACTTTTATCCTTGAAGGCTTTTGGTGATGTTAGTTATATTCTTCTTAAGTCTATACTTTGTAGTCGGTTTTAATAAGCTTTGCTTTAGTTTGTTAAGGATAGGCTAGAGTATCCTTGTAAATTATATTTTCATTATTTTGATTTTAGAAATTGGGTTTGTAAAACTTTTTTCTTTCTTCAAAGATGGTACGATTGGTGATGGAACCACTCATTGAAATTTTCAACTTTGCTTGCCTTTCCAGATTTTATATGTTAGTTTGGATCCTTGGTTTGAGTAGGCATAGATTTCAAAAGAGTTTACTTTCAACTTTTGTAACTAGTAACTACACAATTTCACATTTTGTTACCCGTGTTTCTTTTTTTCAAGGGTAGAGTAATTGCATAAGTATTGAACTATGCACTAAATGGCTTCTACTGGGTTTGATACACGACAAAACTTTGTACATGTGGGAGTTCATACTATTTTTGGTTTGGTTTGAGTTGGCATGGATTTCAAAAGAGTTTACTTTCAACTTTTGTAACTAGTAACTACATAATTTCACATTTTGTTACCTGTGTTTGTTTTTTTCAAGGGTAGAGTAACTGCATAAATATTGAATTGTGCATTAAATGGCTTCTACTGAGTTTGATACACGACAAAACTTTGTACATGTGGGAGTTCATCCTATTTTTGGTAGAGATAAATTGGAAGGGGCAAAAAAGAAGAAAAAATAAATTAAAAATGATAAAGGATGGGATAAAATATAATATTTGTGGCACCCTCTACCCTCACAAATAACGAATAAAAGGAAACAAAATCATGCGGATTTTTTTTTAAACACATTGACTTTAAATTAATTTCAAAAGATAAAGGGTTCACACTCACTTAATGAAAATATTGTAGAAATTGTTCGAATAAAAACAAAGTTATCCCGGCTCAAAACAAGGTCGTCCATGCTGAATAAAAAAAAACTAAAGTAGAAAACATAACACAATTATATCGTTTACAGAAATTATAACATGCGAAGTAAAATCCTATGCCCCAATGTCACACTTATCAGAGTATGTCTCTATCACAGACTAAGTCTCTCCGGCTCTATCATGGAACTCACCATAGGATGACTCACCTAAAACAAAATGACAATCAGCCTAAACACAAACACACACCGGGAGTGAGTTATCACATTCGTATATAATAAAATAGTAGAGCATATGAAACATATAATACTTAAAGCTGAATTTATATAAATAACATCACTTTACAAAATCACACATTATTCACACCCATTCGAGTTCACACACTCTAGAAAATAATATCAAACCACAATTGTTAACTCAATGAAAGTCAAACACAAGCATTATGCGACAAATACACTAGACTCAAGCCTACATGCAATGTGGTACCATTTTTCAGTGAAAAACCTCATCGGACGCTTAGGAGTACATGATAGGACATGCCTCACAATGGGTAAGTCAGGTCACTCTCACTAAGTGAAATCATAGGGAGACCAGTTAGGGTCATGCTGTTTTGCGAGAATGCTCCAACCATATGGGATAGACACAGGCTTAAAGGAGCACTCAAACCGGATGACCCCTAAGGCCTACACTTCGAAGAGTCCGTCAGGGCCTCTCCCTCCTTATTCAGGTCCAACAAAAAAAAAAATTGAACACACAGACTTTACCTATGAATTATGCAATGCACACAACTACTCAATTGTTTTCAAAATTTCAATTATATATATATATTTTTTTAAAAATGTATTTTAACTCATCGCGCCTCAAGTGATTAAACTCGTCGGGTTCCCACAGTGGATCCCATCACAACGCATCGCGCATTAGCTCGTCGTCCTTAAAGGGTCTTACAGTTGTGTGATTACATAATTCATGGCTCACAACTCAAAACAAACAACATCTCAACAATCATGTAATTCACAATCCATTACGTACTAAATGATTATCACTTACACACAATCTCAATCACAATTTCATAATAAAATAATTTATCGCATCCCATGCATCCTACACATATCATTCAATAGTAATATTTACTTGACACAACAAAAATATAGATTAAATTGAAATATATTAATTCAACAAAATAAATAAATAAAAACTTCTACAATAATTAATTTGAGATGTAGCAAAAATAATTATGACTAAGCAATAATTTTACAAAAGTATTTAATTTATTAATATACATATATAACTGAAAAGAAATAAAATAATAACAATATTTAATTTATTATATATATATATATATATATATATAACTAAAAAGCAAGGATAATACGTATAGTGAAATTAAACTTTCAAGTCATGGGAAGCATGTAGAACGGTACAAGAGTACTTTCACCAAAAGCATGATACCAAATATATATATATAACACGAACGTGTAAGTATAGTACGTGGAATTGCAATTTCAATAAAATGGAATATATATTGCATTGTGTACTATACGTGGGAATTGCAATTTCAACAAAAAGAAATATATATTGCATTTGTAAATCACAGCATACTGGGAATTTGAATCAAACGTGAGATATATATATTGCATTTCAACAAAGTCACAATAAGTGTGATTCATATTTTGATTACAAACAAAAGGTAATATAATTATTTGGGTCAAATCCTTCGTTCAAATTGTTAGTGCTTAGCACTACTGAGTTTAAAAAGGTTGGCTAAGATTTTGTTAAAACATAAGCACTTAGACAATGAAGGAAAGCTGGAGTTGCTGCACATGATGTCCAACGTTATGTCAAGGAATAAGATCGGGCTGCATAATGCACAAGGCAAGATAAAAAGTCAAGTGAAGCATTGAAGCTGCAGGATCCAAGATGTCGGATACGATGTCCTGACATCTGGCCCGATAATACTGGACATATAAATCTGTTATATCTTTAACAGATTATTGTGCAGTTAGCAAGAGATTAGAAGATCTATCTTTAGGAACGAATTAAAAGATCATTAAAGTTCGAATTTCAAAGTAGAAGAGTTCGTTCAGGGATTAAAGATTAAAGATTAAAGATTCAAACTAAAAGATCAAAAGTTATCTTTTAGTTCTTTAACTGCAGATTTTTCAGAAGAAGATAGATCTCCTCCAGCATCAAGAACTTGCAGCCCAGAATCGTACACGGCTATATAATCATGGAGGCTGCACGAGTTCTGTACCAAGTCCGGGATTGAAGAGTTATTTTGTGAGTTTTGGGACTTGAGTCTTTTGTGAGCCACCTTGATGGTACCCTAACATCAAGTGTTGGACCTATGTGTGTAGAGTTGATCTCTTGTGTCTAGAGTTGATCTCTAGTGTGTAGAGTTGATCTCTTTTGTTCAGAGTTGATCTCTGGTGTGTCTTTGAATTAATTGTAAACACGAGAGTGTGAGTGAGAGGGAGTGAGCAGAGGTTCTCATATCTAAGATTGGGTCTTAGGTAGAGATCGCACGGGTAGTGGTTAGGTGAGAAGGTTGTAAACAGGGGTTGTTAGACCTTGAACTAACACTATTGAGAGTGGATTTCCTCCCTGGCTTGGTAGCCCCCAGATGTAGGTGAGGTTGCACCGAACTGGGTAAACAATTCTCTTGTGTTATTTACTTGTTTAATCTGTTCATACGGACACACATAAACTGCATGTTCTGAAGCGTGATGTCGTGACATCCTGTACGACATCTGTCCCCTGGTATCAGAATTTCAATTGGTATCAGAGCCAACACTCGAAATCACAGAGTGAGATCTGGGGAGATAAATTCTGATGAACATGGAGAAAGAAGGAGGACCAGTGAACAGACCACCAATTCTTGATGGAAGCAACTATGAATACTGGAAAGCAAGAATGGTGGCCTTCCTCAAATCACTGGATAGCAGAACCTGGAAAGCTGTCATCAAAGGCTGGGAACATCCCAAGATGCTGGACACAGAAGGAAAGCCCACTGATGAATTGAAGCCAGAAGAAGACTGGACTAAAGAAGAGGACGAATTGGCACTTGGAAACTCCAAAGCTTTGAATGCACTATTCAATGGAGTTGACAAGAACATCTTCAGACTGATCAACACTTGCACAGTGGCCAAAGATGCATGGGAGATCCTGAAAATCACTCATGAAGGAACCTCCAAAGTGAAGATGTCCAGATTGCAACTCTTGGCTACAAAATTCGAAAATCTGAAGATGAAGGAGGAAGAGTGTATTCATGACTTCCACATGAACATTCTTGAAATTGCCAATGCTTGCACTGCCTTGGGAGAGAGGATAACAGATGAAAAGCTGGTGAGAAAGATCCTCAGATCCTTGCCTAAGAGATTTGACATGAAAGTCACTGCAATAGAGGAGGCCCAAGACATTTGCAACATGAGAGTTGATGAACTCATTGGTTCTCTTCAAACCTTTGAGCTAGGACTCTCGGATAGGGCTGAAAAGAAGAGCAAGAATCTAGCTTTCGTGTCCAATGATGAAGGAGAAGAAGATGAGTATGACCTGGATACTGATGAAGGTCTGACAAATGCAGTTGTGCTCCTTGGAAAGCAGTTCAACAAAGTGCTGAACAGAATGGACAAGAGGCAGAAACCACATGTCCAGAACATCCCTTTCGACATCAGGAAAGGCAGTAAATACCAGAAAAGATCAGATGTAAAGCCCAGTCACAGCAAAGGAATTCAATGCCATGGGTGTGAAGGCTATGGACACATCATAGCTGAATGTCCCACTCATCTCAAGAAGCACAGGAAAGGACTCTCTGTATGTCAATCTGATACAGAGAGTGAACAAGAAAGTGATTCTGACAGAGATGTGAATGCACTCACTGGGATATTTGAAACTGCTGAAGATTCAAGTGATACAGACAGTGAAATCACTTTTGATGAGCTTGCTACATCCTATAGAAAACTATGCATCAAAAGTGAGAAGATCCTTCAGCAAGAAGCACAACTGAAGAAGGTCATTGCAAATCTGGAAGCTGAGAAGGAGGCACATGAAGAGGAGATTTCTGAGCTTAAAGGAGAAGTTGGTTTTCTGAACTCTAAGCTGGAAACCATGACAAAATCAATAAAGATGCTGAATAAAGGCTCAGATAAACTTGATGAGGTGCTGCTGCTTGGAAAGAATGCTGGAAACCAGAGAGGACTTGGATTTAATCCTAAGTCTGCTGGCAGAACAACCATGACAGAATTTGTTCCTGCCAAAAACAGGACTGGAGCCACGATGTCACAACATCTGTCTCGACATCATGGAACGCAGCAGAAAAAGAGCAAAAGAAAGAAGTGGAGGTGTCACTACTGTGGCAAGTATGGTCACATAAAGCCCTTTTGCTATCATCTACATGGCCATCCACATCATGGAACTCAAAGCGGCAACTGCAGAAAGAAGATGATGTGGGTTCCAAAACACAAGGCTGTTAGTCTTGTTGTTCATACTTCACTTAGAGCATCAGCTAGGGAAGATTGGTACCTAGATAGCGGCTGTTCCCGACACATGACAGGAGTCAAAGAATTCCTGCTGAACATTGAGCCCTGCTCCACTAGTTATGTGACATTTGGAGATGGCTCTAAAGGAAAGATCATTGGAATGGGAAAGCTAGTTCATGATGGACTTCCTAGTCTGAACAAAGTACTGCTGGTGAAGGGACTGACTGCAAACTTGATCAGCATCAGTCAGCTGTGTGATGAAGGATTCAATGTGAACTTCACAAAGTCAGAATGCTTGGTGACAAATGAGAAGAGTGAAGTTCTAATGAAGGGCAGCAGATCAAAGGACAATTGTTACCTATGGACACCTCAAGAAACCAGCTACTCCTCCACATGTCTATCCTCCAAAGAAGATGAAGTCAGAATATGGCATCAAAGATTTGGACATCTGCACCTTAGAGGCATAAAGAAAATCATTGACAAAGGTGCTGTTAGAGGCATTCCCAATCTGAAAATAGAAGAAGGCAGAATCTGTGGTGAATGTCAGATTGGAAAGCAAGTCAAGATGTCCCACCAGAAGCTTCGACATCAGACCACTTCCAGGGTGCTGGAACTACTTCACATGGATTTGATGGGGCCTATGCAAGTTGAAAGCCTTGGAGGAAAGAGGTATGCCTATGTTGTTGTGGATGATTTCTCCAGATTTACCTGGGTAAACTTTATCAGAGAGAAATCAGAAATCTTTGGAGTATTCAAAGAGTTGAGTCTAAGACTTCAAAGAGAGAAAGACTGTGTCATCAAGAGAATCAGGAGTGACCATGGCAGAGAATTTGAAAACAGCAGGTTCACTGAATTCTGCACATCTGAAGGCATCACTCATGAGTTCTCTGCAGCCATTACACCACAACAGAATGGGATAGTTGAGAGGAAAAACAGGACTTTGCAAGAGGCTGCTCGGGTCATGCTTCATGCCAAAGAACTTCCCTATAATCTCTGGGCTGAAGCCATGAACACAGCATGCTACATCCACAACAGAGTCACACTGAGAAGAGGGACTCCAACCACCCTGTATGAAATCTGGAAAGGGAGGAAGCCATCTGTCAAGCACTTCCACATCTTTGGAAGTCCATGTTACATCTTGGCAGATAGAGAGCAAAGGAGAAAGATGGATCCCAAGAGTGATGCAGGAATATTCCTGGGATACTCTACAAACAGCAGAGCATATAGAGTATTCAATTCCAGAACCAGAACAGTGATGGAATCCATCAATGTGGTTGTTGATGATCTGTCTCCAGCAAGAAAGAAGGATGTCGAAGAAGATGTCAAGACATCGGGAGACAATGTAGCAGATGCAGCTAAAAGTGGAGAAAATGCAGAAAACTCTGATCCTGCTACAGATGAATCAGACATCAACCAACCTGACAAGAGATCCTCCATTAGAATCCAGAAGATGCACCCCAAGGAGCTGATTATAGGAGATCCAAACAGAGGGGTCACTACAAGATCAAGGGAGGTTGAGATCGTCTCAAACTCATGTTTTGTCTCCAAAATTGAGCCCAAGAACGTGAAAGAGGCACTGACAGATGAGTTCTGGATCAATGCTATGCAAGAAGAATTGGAGCAATTCAAAAGGAATGAAGTCTGGGAGCTAGTTCCTAGGCCTGAGGGAACTAATGTGATTGGCACCAAGTGGATCTTCAAGAACAAAACCAATGAAGAAGGTGTCATAACCAGAAACAAGGCCAGACTGGTTGCTCAAGGCTACACTCAGATTGAAGGTGTAGACTTTGATGAGACTTTTGCCCCAGTTGCTAGACTTGAGTCCATCAGATTATTACTTGGTGTAGCTTGCATCCTCAAATTCAAGCTGTACCAGATGGATGTGAAGAGCGCATTTCTGAATGGATACCTGAATGAAGAAGTCTATGTGGAGCAGCCAAAGGGATTTGCAGACCCGACTCATCCAGATCATGTATACAGGCTCAAGAAGGCTCTCTATGGATTGAAGCAAGCTCCAAGAGCTTGGTATGAAAGGCTAACAGAGTTCCTTACTCAGCAAGGGTATAGGAAGGGAGGAATTGACAAGACCCTCTTTGTCAAACAAGATGCTGAAAACTTGATGATTGCACAGATATATGTTGATGACATTGTGTTTGGAGGGATGTCGAATGAGATGCTTCGACATTTTGTTCAACAGATGCAATCTGAATTTGAGATGAGTCTTGTTGGAGAGCTGACTTATTTTCTGGGACTTCAAGTGAAGCAGATGGAGGACTCCATATTCCTCTCACAAAGCAGGTATGCAAAGAACATTGTCAAGAAGTTTGGGATGGAGAATGCCAGTCATAAAAGGACACCTGCACCTACTCACTTGAAGCTGTCAAAGGATGAAGCAGGCACCAGTGTTGATCAAAGTCTGTACAGAAGCATGATAGGGAGCTTACTATATTTAACAGCTAGCAGACCCGACATCACCTATGCAGTAGGTGTTTGTGCAAGATATCAAGCCAATCCGAAGATAAGTCACTTGACTCAAGTAAAGAGAATTCTGAAATATGTAAATGGCACTAGTGACTATGGGATTATGTACTGTCATTGTTCAAATCCAATGCTGGTTGGGTATTGTGATGCTGATTGGGCTGGAAGTGCAGATGACAGAAAAAGCACTTCTGGTGGATGCTTCTATTTGGGAAACAACCTTATTTCATGGTTCAGCAAGAAGCAGAACTGTGTGTCCCTATCTACAGCAGAAGCTGAGTATATTGCAGCAGGAAGCAGCTGTTCACAGCTAGTTTGGATGAAGCAGATGCTGAAGGAGTACAATGTCGAACAAGATGTCATGACATTGTACTGTGACAACATGAGTGCTATTAATATTTCTAAAAATCCTGTTCAACACAGCAGAACCAAGCACATTGACATTAGACATCACTATATCAGAGATCTTGTTGATGATAAAGTGATCACACTGAAGCATGTTGACACTGAGGAACAAATAGCAGATATTTTCACAAAGGCTTTGGATGCAAATCAGTTTGAAAAACTGAGGGGCAAGCTGGGCATTTGTTTGCTAGAAGAATTATAGCAACTACAGCAATCTGAACGTGCCCAAACGAATCACTTAACATTAATAGCACGTTCACCACAAAGCAAATTCGACCGTTGCCTCACACGCCCCTCTACATTCTTCATTCAAATTTATATCTGCTTGGCATTCGTGTTTTCACCAGCATTTTCCAATAATTCTCTGAGATTTACGAAATCATTCCAAACGCTCTGTTTTTCCATGGCTACCTCACCAAAAGAAACTGCAGCTTCTGGTTCACCATCTGTCCCGTCATCTCCACACCAGGAACAACCTGAATTCAACATCCAACCCATCCAAATTATTCCTGGTCAAGCCTCTGTCCCTGAGAAACTGGTTCCCAGAAGACCACAGGGAGTGAAGATTGCTGAAAACCCTAGCCCTGCAACGAGTCCTAGGGAAGTAGACACGGAGATGGACAAGAAAATACGCAGCATTGTGAGTAGCATTTTGAAAGACGCCTCTGTGCCTGAAGCTGATGAAGATGTCCCAACATCGTCCAACCCAAATGTTTCTGTGCCTGATGTCAAGAAAGATGTTCCAACATCTTCCGCTCCAAATGCTGAAGCACTCCCTTCACCCAGTGAAGAGGGATCAACTGAGGAAGATGATCAAGCCACAGAGGAGACTCCTGCACCACGGGCACCAGAACCTGCTCCAGGTGATCTCATTGACTTAGAAGAAGTCGAATCTGATGAAGAACCCATTGCCAACCGGTTGGCACCTGGCATTGCAGAAAGGTTACAAAGCAGAAAAGGGAAGACCCCCATTAAGAGGTCTGGACGAATCAAAACAATGGCCCAGAAGAAGAGTACTCCAATCACTCCTGCCACATCCAGAAGAAGCAAGGTTGCTATCCCCTCCAAGAAGAGGAAAGTAATTTCCTCATCCGATTCTGATAAGGATGTCGAACTAAATGTCTCGACATCTAAGAAGGCCAAGACTTCAGGGAAAAAGGTGCCTGGAAATGTCCCTGATGCACCATTGGACAACATCTCTTTCCACTCCATTGGCAATGTTGAAAAGTGGAAATATGTGTATCAACGCAGACTTGCGGTTGAGAGAGAACTGGGAAGAGATGCCTTGGATTGCAAGGAGATCATGGACCTCATCAAGGCTGCTGGACTGCTGAAGACTGTCAGCAAGTTGGGAGATTGCTATGAAGGCTTAGTCAGGGAATTCATTGTCAACATTCCTTCTGACATAACTAACAGAAAGAGTGATGAGTATCAAAAGGTGTTTGTCAGAGGAAAGTGTGTTAAATTCTCCCCTGCTGTGATTAACAAATATCTGGGCAGACCTACTGATGGAGTGATAGATATTGATGTTTCTGAGCATCAAATTGCCAAGGAAATCACTGCCAAACGAGTCCAGCATTGGCCAAAGAAAGGGAAGCTTTCAGCAGGAAAGCTAAGTGTGAAGTATGCCATTCTGCACAGGATTGGAGCTGCAAACTGGGTTCCCACCAATCATACTTCCACTGTTGCCACAGGGTTGGGTAAATTTCTGTATGCTGTTGGAACCAAATCCAAATTTAATTTTGGAAACTATATCTTTGATCAAACTGTTAAGCATTCAGAATCTTTTGCTATCAAATTACCCATTGCCTTCCCTACTGTATTGTGTGGCATTATGTTGAGTCAGCATCCCAATATGTTAAACTACACTGACTCTGTGATGAAGAGAGAATCTCCTCTATCCCTGCATTACAAACTGTTTGAAGGGACACATGTCCCAGACATTGTCTCGACATCTGTCTCGACATCAGGGAAAGCTGCTGCTTCAGGTGCTGTGTCCAAGGATGCTCTGATTGCTGAACTCAAGGACACATGCAAGGTGCTGGAAGCAACCATCAAAGCCACCACAGAGAAGAAGATGGAGCTAGAACTGCTGATCAAGAGGCTCTCAGAGAGTGGCATTGATGATGAAGAAGCAGCTGAGGAAGAAGGAGAAGCAGCTGAAGAAGAAGAAGAAGCTGCAGCAGAAGAGACAGAATCCGATGATGATTCTGAAGCCACCCCATGATCATCAGACCTTTAATTTTGTTTTTACTTTTATTAGATATAGGGGCATGTTCCTTTGAACAATTACTAATTATTGGTCTGTAATATTTGCACATTAATTTCATGCATCCTACTTTTGCCAAATTTATGTCTAAAAAGGGGGAGTAATAGTATTATGCTTGCTATTATGCATGATTTTGAGTAGTAGGATACTATGTATGATGTATGGCAGTAGGAAACGATGTATGCATGATTCATGATTTTGAGGGGGAGCTGTATGACGTTGAGGGGGAGACTGCTGCTGCTGATGATGACTGATGATTGATGTAAGCTACTAGAAGATGCTGCAGTAGGAGCATGAAGACAGGGGGAGCAGATAGCGGATGTCACATGAGATGTCTCGACATCCTGGAAAAGACTAGTAGCTGATAGAAGATGAAGCAGTAAGCATGGAGACAGGGGGAGCAGAAGCAGAAAGCTGATGTCACGCGAGATGTCTTGACATCCTGGAGAAGACTTGTAGATTAGCAACTTGAAGAATTTCCGCTGTGCTTGATTACTCTGAAAATGGAAGTTGCTGATCCCACATGCATAACTGCTCGTACCTGCTCAGGAAGTGTCTAAGTATGTTTTAGACAAAATTTGCCAAAGGGGGAGATTGTTAGTGCTTAGCACTACTGAGTTTAAAAAGGTTGGCTAAGATTTTGTTAAAACATAAGCACTTAGACAATGAAGGAAAGCTGGAGTTGCTGCACATGATGTCCAACGTTATGTCAAGGAATAAGATCGGGCTGCATAATGCACAAGGCAAGATAAAAAGTCAAGTGAAGCATTGAAGCTGCAGGATCCAAGATGTCGGATACGATGTCCTGACATCTGGCCCGATAATACTGGACATATAAATCTGTTATATCTTTAACAGATTATTGTGCAGTTAGCAAGAGATTAGAAGATCTATCTTTAGGAACGAATTAAAAGATCATTAAAGTTCGAATTTCAAAGTAGAAGAGTTCGTTCAGGGATTAAAGATTAAAGATTAAAGATTCAAACTAAAAGATCAAAAGTTATCTTTTAGTTCTTTAACTGCAGATTTTTCAGAAGAAGATAGATCTCCTCCAGCATCAAGAACTTGCAGCCCAGAATCGTACACGGCTATATAATCATGGAGGCTGCACGAGTTCTGTACCAAGTCCGGGATTGAAGAGTTATTTTGTGAGTTTTGGGACTTGAGTCTTTTGTGAGCCACCTTGATGGTACCCTAACATCAAGTGTTGGACCTATGTGTGTAGAGTTGATCTCTTGTGTCTAGAGTTGATCTCTAGTGTGTAGAGTTGATCTCTTTTGTTCAGAGTTGATCTCTGGTGTGTCTTTGAATTAATTGTAAACACGAGAGTGTGAGTGAGAGGGAGTGAGCAGAGGTTCTCATATCTAAGATTGGGTCTTAGGTAGAGATCGCACGGGTAGTGGTTAGGTGAGAAGGTTGTAAACAGGGGTTGTTAGACCTTGAACTAACACTATTGAGAGTGGATTTCCTCCCTGGCTTGGTAGCCCCCAGATGTAGGTGAGGTTGCACCGAACTGGGTAAACAATTCTCTTGTGTTATTTACTTGTTTAATCTGTTCATACGGACACATACAATCTGCATGTTCTGAAGCGTGATGTCGTGACATCCTGTACGACATCTGTCCCCTGGTATCAGAATTTCACAAATGATAACAATTCACTGACACATAAAAAAATGGTAATTCACAAGCAAAAACAACGAAAATTATAGCGTTAATATACAAAAAAATCAAGTAATAACAATTGACAATTGAAAAAAAATTGATATACACTAAAAAAATATCATATCAGTATACACTAAACATGATCATAGAATTTCATGATAATAGATATTACACTCAATTTAGCATATGAATTATTCAATTTGAAAGGGTTCATGAATTAAAATTTTATAAAACAACCCAAAATAACCCAGAATTGATCTTCTAAGGATCCCTATACATGTTTTTTCTAATCCCCAAGTGTGAGTAACTCATCCATTACCTTGATATAGTCGCTCAAACGTTCTCCGTTAGCAATTGTGGCGTTTTCGGTGCTCTCTAAAGCTCCTCCTCCGGTTGCTCTGTTAGGGTTCTTGTGCGTCAGAAGAAGAAGAAAGGAACAGAAGGTGTGTTTTGTAAAAGCTACTCTGAGTTAAAAGTAGGTTTATATAGTGGGGAGATTATGACCTAATTTATTTTACTTATTAATTAATTAGGTGTGAGCTTACGAGATTTCAAAGGGACCAATGAATCTAGGTGTGAGCTTACGGGACTTCAACGCCCTGCCAACCCCAGTCCTTGGAGTGACTCTCAAGAATACATGATCACCTACAGCAAATTCAATATCCTTTCTTCTCTTATCATAGTAGCTCTTCTGCCTACTTTGGGCTGCTCTCATCCTTTCTTGGATCAACTTGACCTTTTCTGTGATCTGTTGAACCACCTTAGGTCCTAAGCCAATGCTCTCACCGGGATCTACCCAACATAGAGGTGTCCAACATCTCCTACCATACAATGTCTCATAAGGCGCCATACTTATACTGGAGTGAAAACTATTGTTCTATGTAAATTCTATCAAGGGTAAGAAACTATCCCAACTACCCATCTGCTCTAACACACAAGCTCTCAAGAGGTCCTCTAAGGATTGGATGGTGCGCTCGGTTTGACCGTCAGTTTGTAGGTGGTAAGCAGAACTCAACCTAAGGTTTGTCCCAAGGCTTTATGAAGACTCTCCCAAAATCTAGAGGTAAATCTAGGATCTCTATCAGAGACTATGCAAGAAGGAACACCGTGTAGTCTAACTATCTCACTAACGTACAAGCTAGTCAACCTCTCTAAGGAATATCTGATGTTAATTGTGATGAAATGAGCAGATTTCGTCAACTTGTCTACAATAACCCAAATGGAATCTAAACCTTTGGGGGTCCTAGGTAACCCCACCACGAAATCCATGGAGATGCTATCCCACTTCCACTCAGGTATCTCTAAAGGTTGCAACTTCCCTAAAGGCTTTTGGTGTTCTATCTTAGCCTTTTGACACACTAGGCATGCAAGGACAAATTCATTAACTTCTCTCTTCATACCTGGCCACCAAAACATCTGCCTAAGGTCCTGGTACATCTTAGTCGCTCTTAGGTGGATACTCAGACTACTTCTATGGCCCTCTTCCAAGATCGTTCTCCTAAGCTTGGGTACACTAGGAACACACACCCTATCCTGAAATCTCAAGACTCCATCAGTTCCCACTCTAAAACTACTATCTCTCCCTGCGACTATGGATTCTAACTGAGCTGACAAGAATGGGTCTGACTTCTGACCCTCACGGATCTCACTCAAGAGTTCGCTGGTGACTCTCAACATACCCAACTTAATGCTACTAGAGGTGATCTCACATGCCAAACTCATGTCTCTAAACTGCTCTAAGAGGTCTAACTCTCTAACCATCAAAGCAGACATTTGAAGGGATTTCCTACTCAAGGCATCAACTACTACATTGGCTTTACCTGGGTGATAGCTTAGCTCAAAATCGTAATCCGTAAGGAACTCTAACCATCTCCTCTGCCTCATGTTAAGCTCTTTTTGATCAAACAAATATCTAAGGCTCTTATGGTCTCTAAACACCTCAAATTTAGATCCATAAAGGTAATGCCTCCTGTTGGATTTCCCCCGTGGTTGCTTTATGTTCCATTTTTTCTTCGTTCAAATATATTCAAGGGAAATCCAGTTTGCCGGAAAGCACGCCGGATCGTAAAGTATTTAAAAATTAAAATGGATGAATCCGAGTATCGAACACAGGGAACTAATGTTAGCCTGAATTAAGTTCAGAAATGAAGCATTATTGAGAGAACATGTATGATCGATAATTTCAAACAGAATTTAAACTAAACTTTTATGCTAAAAACTATAAAATGCAAAGTAAGTAAAAGTGACAACAGTAGGTAGAAATGTTGGGTCTTTCTCACAAACAAGCCGATGCATATAAATGAATTTCTCTAATCAATCATGCTCTTGTGTTCTATGATGTAGCCTAAATTACTAAACCTCGATCCCTCGTCAGACTGAATCAGTCCAAGCTTCGTCCTCAAATCCCTCTTGTTGGACTAGGCCCAATTGAGACAGCACTCTTAGGTTTAGACTAACTTAAACTGAGTTTCGTCTGCAGATCTCTCTTGTAAGATTAGACTCAGCTCAAGTAGCTTATGAAAGTTTAGCCTAATTTAGCCTAAGCTTCATCCATAGATCCCTCTTGTAAGACTAGACCTAGAATAAATAGCATTATTGTAACAACATAATTAAAACCAAAACTTAATCCGTAGATCCCTCTTGTAAGACTAAGTTTCAATCCTGCTTCAATCAAGTTCTAAGGAAAAAGTACATTTCCCAATGCTAAAGTCACCTAACTATGCACATAAATGGATGATTATACCAAAATCATACAAACATTAAGCATTGAAGGAAGCATTGAACATATAAAACATAATCAATTAGATATTAGGTATTTACATCAGCTGTTCATTAGAAATCCCTAACTAGGGTGCTTAGCCAGCCATTACAAAGAAACCCAAATAATAATAATCTTACAAAACCTAGGCTTCAATGCACAAGCTGCTCCTCTTGCTGCTTCTAGGGCTTTTGTCCCCAAATAGGCACTGTGGTGTGCTCTGGAATCTGTCTAAAAGTCTGTGTAAAAGTGTGTGTGTGTGTGTGTGTGTGTGTACCCTAATTCTGCACAAGACAGGCTTTAAATAGGCTTTGAATTCACGATGTTGCGCTTAGCGCCACCTTCGCGCTTAGCGCATGTAAACGGATTCGAGCTTAGCGCTAGTCGTGCGCTGAGCCTGACTGAAGACACCTACTGCACTTAGCACGCGGCCTTGATGCTGATGTTCTGCCAGATTCTCCTTTGTGCTAAGTGCGCTGAAGCTGCGCTTAGCGGTGGATGCATGCTTAGCCCAATTGCTGAGCTAAGCTTAATTGTCACTTTTTGCACTTCATGACTTAGCCTCTTTTTCACCTGAAATTGCACATATTTCATCATTAAATCCAATGGACATATTCTAAAGATAACTTTATCCATAAAACAAAATTTATTTACAAGATTACTCCAAAAAAACCATAAATTGGGGAACTATACAAGTTTTGGAAAATAATTTCTATACAAAAGTTAGTCGTATAAGGCGACTAACACCTCCAAAGCTTAAGAGCAAAAACTACGGCTGCTAACTCAAGATCGTGTGTGGGGTAATTCCTTTCATATATCTTGAGCTGTCGAGAAGCATAGGCCACTACCTGCCCCTACTGCATAAGCACTCCACCCAAACCCATCTTCAATGCATCACAGTACACCACAAAGGGTTCACTCGGGTCAAGTAACACTAAAACTGGTGTAGTGGTCAACCTTTCCTTCAGGGTACGAAAACTACTCTTACACTGGGCATCCCACACAAAAACTTGACCCTTACGAGTAAGCTTAGTCAAAGGTAAGGCTAGCTTAGAAAAACCCTCTATGAATCTACGGTAGTATCCTGCTAAACCAAGGAAACTCCTAATCTCAAATACTGACTTAGGACTCTCCCAACTCATCACCGCTTCTACCTTGGAAGGATCTATTGCTATCCCTCCTCTGGATATAATGTGCCCTAAGAAGCTCACCTCGTCTAGCCAAAAATCACACTTGGACAACTTAGCATACAGTTTATTGTCTTTGAGGGTTTGCTACACAACTCTCAGATGCTCCCCATGTTCCTCTCTAGTCTTAGAATACACCAAGATATCATCTATGAAGACCACCACAAAACTATCTAGGAAGGGGTGAAAGATCCTATTCATATAATCCATGAACACACTAGGGGCGTTGGTCACACCAAAAGGCATAACCAAGTACTTATAATGGTTGTAATGGGTCCTAAAGGCAGTCTTCGGAACATCTTTTGGCTTCATTCTAATCTGGTGGTAACCTAACCTAAGATCTATCTTACTGAACACACAAGCCCCTACTAATTGGTCCATAAGGTCATCTATCCTAGGCAAAGGGTACCTATTTTTAATTGTTACCTTATTCAACTGACGATAATCTACACATAGCCTCATAGTCCCATCCTTCTTATTAACTAATAACACCGGCACTCCCCAGGGTGACACACTAGGCCTCATAAACTGTTTCTCTAAGAGTTCCTCTAACTATTTCTTAAGCTCACTTAACTCTACAGGGGACATCCTATAAGGTGCTATGGATATGGGTCCAGTACCGGGCACTAGGTCTATAGAGAACTCGACCTCTCTCTCAGGTGGTAATCCTCACACCTCCTCAAACACCTCTGGAAACTCTCTCACCAATGGTATATCACTCACAAGGGTTTTGGTCTCGACACTCATACTAGCTAAGATCATGTATACTCGTGCATCTTTCCTCAAAGATGTCTTAACTTGGTTAGCAGACAAAAACATATCACCTATACTCACACCAGACTCAGGAAAGACAACAAATTTCTCAAAACAATTTAATAAGACGTGATTGGAAGATAACCAGTCCATACCAAGAATAACATCAATCTGACTCAAAGGTAAAACAACTAAATCAATCAAAAACTGCCTATCAAAAATTAAGACAGGACATTGCAAGCACACATCAGAAGTTAAAACAAACCCACTAGCAGGTGTATTCACAATCAAGTCAAATTTCAAGGTAGACATAGGTAAGGTAAGTTTTTCAACACAGACATAAGAAATAAATGAATGGGTCACACCTGAATCATACAATACAACCAAGGGAACTTGACTTATGAAACACATACCTTGAATGAGATCATCCGACTGTGCAACATCAGTACCACTAAGAGAAAACACTCTCCTTGTGGTCCTTGGTCATCCGTTCTGGTTATTCAGACTTCCAATCATCTTCTTCCTCCTCAAATGTGGGCAACTGGTACTGAGGTGGCCCTTACCTCGACAATTGAAACAAGTCACATCACTATCTGGGCACTCACAAGCAAAATGACCTATCTTACCATACTTAGCACACCAGGTTGGCGTAGTAGGTGTAGCAGGAGCACCACCACCACCTCTACCAGCAGGCTAAGATACTCTGTTAACTGACTGAGAACTCCCACCAGCTAGGTGATGTCCTCCGCTGGTCCTTTGTCCCCCTAGAATGGTTTCCATATTGCCCGGGAGGGGCAAAATATGGCTTAGCACGACTGTGAGTCACAGGCTTCTTCTCTTTCCCATGACTAGTATTGGCATTCCTGTAAAATGCAACCTTCTCCCGCTGATCTTTGTCAAAGATCCTACACATGTTGGTCTATTGTGCAACGTTGTGAATATCATGATAATTCACCATCATCTTTACTTCTGGTTGGAGGCCACTGACAAATTTCATACATTTGGACCTCTCCCCAGCTTCCCCTTGATAATGAGGAAAATACCTTACGAGGTTCTCAAACCTCGCTGCATACTCTGCCACCATCATACTTCTCTATTTTAGCTCGAGGAACTCCATCTCCTTTCTATTCTTCACATCTTCTGGAAAATACTTCTCCAGAAAAGTCTATCTGGAGGTCCCCCATGGGACAACAACACCACCTACTCCCTTTAAACGTGGGCGAGTGTTCTCCCACCAATACTCCGCTTCATCTGCCAACATGTGAGTAGCAAACAACACCTTTTGTTGGTCCTGACACTCTGTCACCCGAAAGATCTTCTCAATTTCCCTCAGCCAAGCCTTAGCACCCTCAGGATCATAACCCCCTTTGAAGGTAGGTAGGTTGTTCATCTAAAAGTAATCTAAACCATGGTACATAGTTGCTCCTCCACTGCCTCCCTGATTGGCCATAACTTGCACCAAGTTGTTCAAGGCCTCGGTAAGAAATCGTTCTCGCTCAGTTCTCGCTCAAGTTGTTCAAGAAACAAAACTTTGAAAAGGAAAAAAAATACCAACACAATAGAGTACACTTCTAATCAAACAAAACAAACACAACACATCAGAGTACACAAGAAAACACAAAAAGCTCATAACACACATGGCCGAAAGGTCTGACCTGCTCTGATACCACTAAATGTTACACCCTCTACCCTCACAAATAATGAATAAAAGGAAATAAAATCATGCAGATTTTTTTTAAAACACATTGACTTTAAATTAATTTCAAAAGATAAAGGGTTAAAACTCACTTAATGAAAATATTGTAGAAATTTTTCGAATAAAAACTAAGTTATCCCGGCTCAAAACAAGGTCGTCCATGCTGAATAAAAAAAACTAAAGTAGAAAACATAACACAATTATATTGTTTACGGAAATTATAACATGCGAAGTAAAATCCTATGCCCCAATGTCACACTTATCAGAGCATGTCTCTATCACAGACAAAGTCTTTCCGACTCTATCATGGAACTCATCATATGATGGCTCACCTGAAATAAATGGCAATCAGCCCAAACACAAACAACAAACACACACCGGGAGTGAGTTATCACATTCGTATATAATAAAACAATAGAGCATGTGAAACATATAATACTTAAAGCTGAATTTATATAAATAACATCACTTCACAAAATCACACATATTATTCACATCCATTCGAGTTCACACACTCCAGAAAATAATATCAAGCCACAATTGTTAACTCAATGAAAGTTAAACACAAGCGTTATGTGAAAAATACACTAGACTCAAGCCTACATGCAATGTGGTACCATTTTTCAGTGAAAAACCTCGTCGGGCGCCTAGGAGTACATGACAGGACATGCCTCACAATGGGTAAGTCAGGTCACTCTCACTAAGTGAAATCATAGGGAGACCAGTCAAGGTCACGTTGTTTTGCGAGAATGCTCCAACCATGTGGGATCGACACAGGCTTAAAGGAGCACTCAAACTGGATGACCCCCAAGGCCTACACTCCGAACAGTCCGTCAGGGCCTCTCCCTCCTGATTCAGGTCCAACCCAAAAAAAAAACATTTGAACACACAGACTTTATCTATGAATTATGCAATGCACACAACTACTCAATTGTTTTCAAAATTTCAATTATATTTTTTTAAAAAATATATTTTAACTCATCGTGCCTCAAGTGATTAAACTCATCGGGTTCCCACAGTGGATCCTATTACAACTCATCGCACATTAGCTCATTGCCCTTAAAGGGTCTTACAGTTGTGTGATTACATAATTCATGGCTCACAACTCAAAACATACAACATCTCAACAATCATGTAATTCACAATCAATTACGTACTAAATGATTATCACTTACACATAATCCCAATCACAATTTCATAATAAAATAATTTATCGCATCCCATGCATCCTACACATATCATTCAATAGTAACATTTACTTGACACAACAAAAATATAGATTAAATTGAAATATATTAATTCAACAAAATAAATAAATAAAAACTTCTACAACAATTAATTTGAGATGTAGCAAAAATAATTATGATTAAGCAATAATTTTACAAAAGTATTTAATTTATTATTATACATATATAATTGAAAAAAATAAAATAATAATGAACGTGTAAGTATAGTACGTGGAATTGCAATTTCAATGAAAGGGAATATATATTGCATTGTGTACTGTACGTGGGAATTGCAGTTTCAACAAAAGGAAATATATATTGCATTTGTAAATCACAACGTACTGGGAATTTGAATCAAACATGAGATATATATATTGCATTTCAACAAAGTCACAATACGCGTGATTCATATTTTGATTACAAACAAAAGGGAATATAAGTATTTGGGTCAAATCCTTCATTCAAATGATAATAATTCACTGACACATCCCAAAAAATGGTAATTAACAAGCGCAAAAAAACGAAAATTATAACGTTAATATACAAAAAAAATCAAGTAATAACATTTGACAATTGAAAAAAAATATGATATACACTAAAAAAATATTATATCGGTAAACAGGATCATAGAATTTCATGATAATAGATATTACACTCAATTTAGCATATGAATTATTCAATTTGAAAGGGTTCATGAATTAAAATTTTATAAAAACAAACCAAAATACCCCTGAATTGATCCTCGAAGGATCCCTATACATGCTTCTTCTAATCCCCAAGTGTGAGTAACTCATCCCTTACCTCGATGTAGTCGCTCAAACGTTCTCTGTTAGCAATTGTGGCGTTTCTAGTGCTCTCTAGAGCTCCTCCTCCGGTTGCTTTGTTAGGGTTCTTGTGCGTCAGAAGACAAAGAAAGGAATAGGATGTGTGTTTTGTAAAAGCTGCTCTGAGTTAAAAGTAGGTTTATATAGTGGGGAGATTATGACCTAACTGATTTTACTTATTTATTAATTTATAGGAACTTAAAAAGGCACGGCTGTTACACTAGTTGTTGGGGGTATTTGGATTAATAGGTTTAAAAGGAAAGTTAATTGGACAACTGGTGAAGACGTTTGGAAATAAAATAGGGGGATCCATACCCTTTCTCTGCATTGTTTGAGGACTTTGGTTGACAAAGTATTAAGTTGATTAAAGTTGTAATTGTTGAAATTCTTTTTGCATGATCTGTTTTGTCACTTTTGTGTCATGTTGAATTTCTAACAATTTCTTTAGGAATTATATTGATTTTGTTAGCATGTAAATTTCTCATTCAACATATTTAATTTTGAATTTTTTTAAATGTATATTGGGTCAAACCAAGCTAATTACTAGAACACCGGTTGGATCACTGACCCACTACCTTGATCGGGTCAATGACCAAACCAGGTTTGATAACTTTGATTTTTTGTCTCTTCATTTTTTTCCACAACTAAAATCATGCAATTCACTTTTCTAATTGGTGTCTCTTGTGATATTCTTTGTACATGCTCATATATCACCTTAAGTGATTTTTTGTCATTTTTCCTCAATGAATGTTACATCAACCTTTTCTCATATATCATCATTCAATATTTTATCTTTTCTTGTACGACTGCACATTCATTATAACATTCTTATTCTTGCTACTCTAACTTTTTTCTCATGTCCCTTTAAAGTCCAATGATCACTACCATATGACATAGTATAGTTGGACGATAAAATATTCCTTTGAGTTTGGTAAACACTTTGCAATAAAAAATAACCCTCTATGTTTTCTCAATTTAAGTCATCTTGCTTGTATTCTATGTGTGACATCCTCATTTATTTTACAATCAAGTATAACTGCAAGTTTTTTGTTGGTTATTAAGGGTCACATCAAGTTTAATAGACATGCATTATAAATTTAAAAAACTAAGGTTAAATTATCTAATAGGTTTTTGAATTATTTAGAATTTTTAAATAGGTTTCTAAATTATTTTTTAAAATGTAGATCTACAGGATTACATTTTGGCGGTTTAAAATTCATCCAAATTAACAATCATGATGATTTTAGAAATCTTAAGGACTTAAATATAAATAATACATTATCAAGGACTTAATTAATAAAAATAGATTTGAGATCCATTTTAAAATTTCTAAATATTCCAGGACTATTAACTACTCTCTCAGTTTCAGATTATATAACATTTGTACTTACCAAAATCCGTAGCTAGCACACGTCAGGGTGGACGTGGCCTAAGTGGGCTCCTGAACTTCGCAACTTAGCTTTGAGAGAGGCATTTGTTAAGAGGACAAAAGGGGGGACCTGCAAAACATAGGATTCCAATGTTCAAGTAAGTATATGAGTTAGGAGATAAAACATGT
This sequence comes from Glycine max, assembly GCF_000004515.6. Taxonomy (NCBI): domain Eukaryota; kingdom Viridiplantae; phylum Streptophyta; class Magnoliopsida; order Fabales; family Fabaceae; genus Glycine; species Glycine max. Next base: position 13,027,539 of record NC_038243.2, read on the forward strand.
ATATGCGTAAATGTAGGCTCGAGTGAGCAGTTGAGAGAGATGTGCACAAGTGTGTTTGCTCATGTGCAGGTGTGTGTGGGATATGTTGAGGGTTCGATGGAACCTAGTATTTATAGGAGATGAGTGGAGCTACAGGTTCTTGTTTGTAGGGGTTGTTATAGCCTTTGTAGATAATTCTTGACTTGTAGATAATACTTAATAGCTTGTAGATAATGTTATAGATAACTGCTAGTAGATAAATGTACCTTATAGATAATGTGTGACTTGTAGATAATTAACTATCTACCAAGAGATAAGGAGATTCAAATATATTCAAATAATAATTGGTTAGAGATAATTTGTCAGTTAAGGAGTCGAGCTACTAAGGGTCAAGTGTCCATGTTCCTGTTACATGATTGATGTGGAGGGTTAACACGTGTCTTAGAGAGCCACATAGGGTGCTACATGTATTTTATGGACCCTCGATAGATAAGCCCCCCAAGCTCTAAGTCAACTTGCGGGCGAAAGAGGTTGTCTAGTGTGAAAGGAGATTGTCCCATGTCAAAGGATATTATATAATGTTCGAGATAGTATCCTTGACAAGTAGAGAGTGATAGGTTTGTTGATCCCCCAAGCATGGATGAATGTTTTTCGGTGTCAAGTGTGATAACCTCGATAAGTGTAACAATTGAAGGTCGGTCAGGCTTGTCAAGCCCCTGAGCCTGGACAAGTGTTGTTTAGGCTGCTTTTGTCAAGATGCCCGGGATGGACATGCCTTTGATCTTGCAGGCTAAGTCTCTAGATTTGACAACTCTATCCTTTTTTTACCATTGGAGAATGTATTGAAGACAGACGTTACATTATGTCTGTTGTTGCAGGCGCGTGCAACACACGAGCAATACCCTTGCATACGTGTCACTCGTGGAGTGAGCACGTACTAGAGTCGTGGTGCATGGGTGAGTGGGGGTGCGTTGTGGTGCGAAATTTTAGGGCACAACTTCCGCTCCTGCCAGTTATTGAAGAGTCAGTCTCCCTTTTAAATGGAGTAGATGTTTGATTTCAATCAACGTTACCTCAAATTTCTGCCTTCTTTCTCGGAACATCCTTGCTTCCTTACTTGCTTCTTACGATTCTCCTTTTTCCTCCATTCATATTCTTTTCTTCTTCAAGGTATTCATTTTCTTTGATTATGTCTTCATTTTGGTCTGATTCCACCATTGGCATAGGTGGCAGTGATTCCGGGGGCTCGATTGAGTAACCCATGATGGGTTGAGAGGTCATTTCCATTGGTGGTTCCTCTTCAGAGGATACTCATCATGGTGCCTCCTACAATGAGTCCTCCTCTTTGTACAGGGTAAAGGCTTCCCGCCATACTGGTGAGGGCACTTCTTGCCCTCGTAGGAGGGCGCGACCTTTCGCTGCTTCTGGGGAGCTTGTCCCAATTACTATGATCCTCCCCCTTTCTGCTTCTGGGGGAGTGAGGAGAGGTAGTGGTGGTGGACATGTCAGGGTGTCTCCCTATGTGCGATGTAGCCATAACCCTGGGTCGCCATTGTGCATACCTGTTGTCGCTGGCTATGAGTGGGTGAGGGATGCCATTTTGAAATATAAGTCCTCTCTCACCTTTGCAGCGAGTGTCGCTACTCTTCAATGCCAGGTGAAGCTGGCAAGCCCTGAGGACTCCTACAAGTTAGTTGTTCAGGCTTGTGGGAGCGATGACTTCTCTCTTTCTTAAGGGCGACATCGGGTAATCCACCCTTATTTTTTATGTATAGGTATCTGTTTGAGGTCTTGGGTCTCATTATCCCTTTAAACTCGTTCTTGTGTGCTCTTCTTAAGCACTTGAACATGGCCCCTTCTCAACTCCACCCAAACAGTTTGGCCATGGTGAGGGCATTTGAAATTTTGTGCCCTTTCTTCAACATCCAACCTAGTGTGTCGGTCTTCTTTTTTTCCTTTCAAATGAAACTGACTGACAAGATTGGTTGGGTCTCCTTGAACAACGTGTCCAAGAAGCTGTTTGAGTTTGACTCGAACGTCTTTTTCCGCTTTAAGGACCATTTCTTTAAGGTCTTGGCTACTGATGTCGTGGCTGATGGTTTCCCACTGATGTTCAACAGGCATGGGGAGCCTCGCTTCCCATTCTACCGGCAATCTGACCCTACCAGGTTTAAGTCGTTTGATAAGGATTTATGGACCCTTGTGGAAAGGGTCGACAAAGCTATTTTGGAGCAGCTATCGACATCGTTGGACCTACGGGCTATTTTGTCTCTTCCCTTGACGAGCTATCCCCTCGCTGCCTTGGACGATAAAGTGCCTAACCTTGTCCTCTGTTGTGTTTGAGGTTGGTGTCGGGTTGGACTAACACTTGTTTGTGTTGTTGTTGCTTGTTTTGCAGGAATTATGGATGACTTCGCCTAGAGGCCACTCGTGAAGTAGGTCAGACCTGTAGGTAGGACTGTGCCACCGTTTGTTGTTGCTCCCGCTGAAGGGGGTCAACCTACTGGTGAGGTTGGCCATGTTGTTGTTGTTGTTGAGATCACCCCTAGTGTCCCTTCCTTTGTTTTGACAAAGAGGAAACAAGATGATGGCGCTAGGCCTTTTGGCCATAAAATGTCAAAGGTCCCTATAAGCCTTCGTGCCCTAAGGTAGGGTGCAAGGTTGACGCCTGGTGCGGGTCGCCCTATGATTATGCAGATGTGCCTTCGGCTCCACCGGTCGTCGAGGCTCCTATTGCTGATATAACTACTCCTGATCCTTCACCTCATCCTTCTGTACCTATTCTGGAGGTCTCTTCTATTGTTGTTGTTGTTAATGTGCCAACCACTTCGGCTGGTCCTGTCGTGGTTTCATCGTCCCCCGTCAATTCATACTTGTTGAGTGTTGGTTTGGCAACTGCTAGTGCTCCTTTAATGTCACCTCCTCCTTCTTCAGCTCCATTGATTCCAACTTTTGGTGTATTAGTGATGCTGATTTATTGTGGGGCACAAGTTACAGGTCGGAGCAGAAGACCCCGACTAGCTTTGTGTCAGCCTTCAACAAAAATTTGATTCGGTTAGCTGGGATGTAGAACGCTACGGATTCTGACAAAGTCTTTCTCTAGAGAAGTTTAGTGATTCTGGAGGAGAATGGACAACGACACCAAGAGGCTTTGCACAAGGTGGCATCCTTGGAAGCGGAGGTCGCCAAATAGAGGGCTAATGCTCGCACTTTCTAGAGAGTGAAGTGCCCTAAGGTAGCTAACACCACCATCGCCTTTGCTGAGGTCGTAAGGTCAAACCACCAAATGTCTTCCAAGATTAGTGGTGTCTTTGTCAAGTTGCTACGCACAAGGTTGGACGGTGATGAACTGTTTGCGCGACAAGGTGGAAAGCATTATGGTGGAGAGGGATGAGCTTGCGAAGGTGGTTTCTTGACTGAAGGAGTCAGAGTCCCTGACGGAGGAGTCCAAGTTGCAGGCTGCTAGGGAGAGGGAGACCAACAAGGAGCATGAGGAGGAGTTTCTCGTTTACAAGAAAGAGGTTGTGGAGCAGCATGGAAAGGGCTTCAACAAGGCCGTCAATTAGGTTGAGTTCTTTGCTGAGGAACTTGACTTGGGTCTTTTTGACCCATTCAAGGACATAAAGGATGGTGTTTTGCTTGATGAGGTAGAAACTATTGCGGAGGAGGAGGTTGTTGTTGAAGAACAAGGTGATGATACTACTATTTAGGCTAACCTTTTATTTATTTATTTTCTTCATTGTTGGATTTTGGCCTCAGAGGCCTTGTAATTATGACAATTATTTTTCTTCAATGCGCATGTTTTTCCTTCAATGACGAATTTTGCATTGTTTATGTATGTCTTTGTGTTTGTGTAACACCCTTTATCCCATACATATATGTACTAATAATAAAACAAAAATAAATCAGAATTAATTAAAATTTCTTAAAACGCATTTAAATAATATCCTTTCAAAAGGGTAAAAGTCTCACATTCACTTTTTTTTGCATCATAATAAAACTTGTCCAAATAAATAATAAAATCATCTCGGCTCAAACAAGGCCCTCCAAGACTTCATGCAATTAATATAGAAACATATACCCCAATGTCACATCGTACTAGAGCATTGTGTTCATTCGTCCTCTAGCATGAGGTTCTCCATAACCATTCACCTAACCATCTGCTCCCACAAACACAAAGTTCGAGATCATCATATGATCCAAACACTAATAGCACACGGGGAGTGAGTTATGACATTCCTAACTAATAGAGAGAAACCGGACAACTAGATATACATATCATGTAAATGAGATACAACTTACTTAAACATAGCTCACGTAATTTCACCACTTTGTCGCGTAACATCACATCACAACACAACACATCTCATTCATTTTCACATCATTCACGTACTCAAAGATCAAAACACAATATCACTAAATCAATCAATATCGATAAATACACAAGTATTATGCAACATATACACTAAGACTCAATCCTATATGCAATGTGGTACCATGTCAGTGAAAAACCTTGTCGGGCGCCTAGGAGTACATGACAAGACAAACCATACACTAGTAAGTCAGGTCACTCTAACTAGGTAAAATCATAAGGAGACCAATTAGGGTCACATTGTCTTGCAAGAATGTTCCAACCATGTGGGATTGGCACAGGCTTAAAGGAGCACTCAAACCGGGTGTTTTTACCCCCAAGGCCTATACTATGAAGAGTCTGTCAGGGTCTCTCCCTCCTGATTCAGGTCCAACCCAAAAAAAATTTAGCATGCAAACTCTATCTATGAATTGTACAAAACACACGACTCTTCAATTGTTCTCAAAATAATTTTATCTCGTCGCGCTTGTGATTAAACTCGTCGAGTCCCCTCAGCGGTTCCCATCATAATACTCGTCGTGCATTAATTTGTTGTCCTTAAAGGGTCTTATAGTCGTGTGACTGTATAATTCATAGCTCACAACTCAATGCACACAATATCTCAATGCACATATATATTACAAGTCAATACATACTCAATTTATCACATACACTCGGTCTCAATCACAATGGTATAATCCCAATTTAACATGTTATCACACCTCATGAATCATATACACTTTACCTATGAACTATACAATACACACGACTCCTCAATTGTTCTCAAAATAATTTTATCTCGTTGCGCTTGTGATCAAACTTGTCGGGTCCCCACAGTGGATCCCATCACAATACTCATCGCACAAAAACTTGTCGCTCTTAAAGGGTTTTACAATTGTGTGATTGCATAGTTCATAACTCACAAATTAATACACATGTATTTCACCATTCATCATAGGTTCAATTTATGACTTACTTACAATTTGAATCACAATTTCATAATCTCAATGTAACAGCTTATACAAAATGCTTCTCACAACATGGGGAGTAAAACCCCTCAAACAATTCCTCGACCCACAACAGATAGAGGAGGATTTTTTCAATCACATCATTTGGGCTCCTAGAATATGGAGCCCTTGGGGCTTTCTATTTTATTGTATTGAAAGGCCCAATGAATTGGGATTTCCCTATTGGGCCAGGTCATTTTGGGACAAGCGGATCATTTATGATGAAGAGGATGAGCTTCAAGAGAATGATTCAGAGTTCTTGCAGGGTGGAACCATGCAGTACCAGACACGAGATAGATCTTCCAAAGAATAGGGCTTTTTTCGAATAAGCCAATTCATTTGGGACCCCGCGGATCCACTCTTTTTCCTATTCAAAGATCAGCCTTTTGTCTCTGCACAATCATATTAAAATCAACGAATCAAATCATAGGTCAAAAATATGAAAACATCAAGAGCACTCAAGTTTATCAACCAATTCACATTAGGACATCAATTGGTCCATCAACACAACAGTATCATATTTATAATTGTAAAGGAAAATTGTAATTCAATAAACATCCCAAAATAAACCCCAATTTGATCCCTTAAGGATTCCTACACATGTTCATTCTAACCCCAATTGCGATAACCTCATCCCTTACCTCTAAGCGGGCTCACGTGTGTATTATGATAGAGATAGTGGCATCTCTAGCAATTTCCTGAGATTCCTCAAGCTTTTCCTCTTATTTGCTCTAATAGGGTTTCCAAGAGTCAGAGAGAAGGAGAAGAGATTAAAGCCTTTATTTTGTACTATCTTTGTGTGATTCACTTTTCTCTCTCCATGAATATTATTTCGCAAATCCCAACGATTAAGTTATGTTAAATTTAATTTCGAACAAGGTGTCTAAACTGAACGATGATCCAATGGTTAACTAGTTCGGAATCATAGTTTTACTGGACAGGTTTTGAGTCTCTATGGGAAAAGAGAAAGCTACGATGCGAAGGTCATTTCTCTTAGCTCTGACATTTTTTTGCAATTTCCAGCAGTGAGAATACTCGGAAATGAGTTGCGAACCTGATTCTGAAATATCACGATGATCCAACGGGTAACGAGTCCTACATTGTTGTTTTACTAAGACAGGTTTGAGTGTATACGGGAAAAAAAGGGTTTTGGGAGGGGAAAAGAGAAAATGAAATTGAGAGGAAAAGGAGGCGTAGAGTCTATCGTCAGTCTAAAAACTGACCTAACATGTTTCTATTTATAGTTGGGTATTTGCAACCTATTATTTACTCTATTTATTTATTTTTATTATTTTATAAAAAGGAACTCTATTTTATTTCCTATCAAATGAATAAATCATTTTTTTTTATTTTCCTTCAAACCATTATTTTAATACAATTATTTATCCTTATTTATTTAATTATAAAAACCTCACCATTTTCTTAAACTCTATTTCTTTTTTTAACTAAAAAACCTTTTTAATTTATTTACGAAAAATGGGATGTTACAGTTTGCCTTTATCTATGCAACACTCCATACTTGTGGTAGTATGAACAGGTCGTCATGATGATAAGTGTGGAATCTTTGACAGCAGGAAGCAAGACCTTGTGGAAGTAGAGGTAGGACTGTGGTGGTCTTGTAAAAAGTAGATGACATAAAATCATCTCATGTTTGATTTCAACCTGGTTAAAGGTCTTGTCACCCATCTGGTGGGGCTTCCTTCTGCTTTGTGGAGCTTCTCCCTTGATGCTTGTGAGGAGTATGTTTGACTTGACCCTGGTTGAAGGTCTTGCCAACCAATCCAAGGGTAGGTCGCATGACCTGCAGAGTTTCTCCTTTGATAGTTATGAGGAGTAAGTATGAGCTGTTAGAGATAGGAGAGCAACATGAAGACTTAGCCTTGAAGCTTGAAGAAGTAGTGTCTTGAAGAAGTTTTGTATTCTATATGCCTACCTCACTTGAGTGGCATTTGTATTAGTTGTTGTATTGTGTGTTGCATTTGAGTCTCTATCTTTTCATATGTGCATCATCATGTAGGAGTAAAAAGAAAGGTTCTAAAGTTAGAAAATTTCTCAGTTTTTAAAACTCTTTATTTTAATTGATTACAAGCATGATCTTAATCGATTACACAAGTGTTTGTATCTTGAAAAGAAGTTTCTCGTATCGGTTTAATCGATTACACAGATTAGATGAGACAATGATTGGTTTTTCAGGAGTCTTTACTTTAATCGATTATCAGGTGATCATAATCAATTACTTATCTCTTAAAAGTGTTTTAGAAGTGATCAAGAACACTTTAATCAATTATATCAAGAATCTAATTGATTACATTGTTCTTGAAAGTTTTCCAGTTTTTGGGAAGAACACTTTAATCGATTGAAATGATAATATAATCAATTACTTCTTCGAAATAATTGATTACATTGTATATTTAATTGATTACCGGCAGTTATAACTACTTTCTCTATATATAGCTACCTTGTGTTCTCATTTCGGTGTGAAAAAATAAGTGTACAATTAGTATGAGTTGAAGTAAATGATACAAAAAGAGAAGATAAAGTGCTTAGATACAGTGTGACTCACAACTTTAAAACTTTGATTATGAAGATCATATTGTGAAAAGTGAGTTATGAATTTCTCTTGAGTTCAAGAAGGCACTCATTCGTTCAAGCAAGATACTTGCATATGATTCATCAGGTTGTGTCTTTCTATTACTCTGTTTTTCGTGTATATTGTTAGTATATACATGAATTTTTTAAGGCATGCTAGAATAGGTTTTTCTAGTTTGGGCTAAGGGTAGGTTTCTCTTAGGCTCTTATTCACAAAGGACCCTAGGGTTGGGTACCTTAGTCTCGTTTTCTGGGGTAGGAACTGAGATTGCTTGTAAGAATTCTATATGCATAGTGAAAATCTAATTCGGGTTGGATTAGATAGCTGGATTAGCTTCTCTAGAGATAGAGAGAGGACCGGTATAAAAATTGGTGAACATCTTCTCTTGATTTTATCTTTCTTTCTCATTATGGTCTTGATCAATTTACTGAAGGTTAAAAAAAATATCTTTCTGAAGTAAGGATTTTAACAAAGGATTTTGTGTAAATGGTGATTAATTAAATATTGGTTTATCAAAAGTTTGTGATATGATCCATGGAAAAGAAGTAGATTTTTAACTTTGGTTTCTTAAAAGTCTATTGTGATTTATAAACCAATTCACCCCCTTTTGGTTTGTGAGTTCCATCATCTTTTTCATGAGCTACACCTGATTGAAGGTCTTGTCATGCAATTTGGTGATGAGTCATTTTGACCTACAAAGCTTCTCCTTTGATGGTTATGAGGAGTAAGTATGACTTCCACCTGATTGAAAATCTTGCCAAATATTTTGGTGGTAGTTTGTTTTGTTGAACTTGGACCTTTGATGGTGGTCGTCGTAGTTGCTGCAAGTGAGCGGACCAAAGGGGTGCCTTGGGTTTTGTAGGCATGCATACCAAGGGCAGACCTTGGGTTTTTGGTATACTTGTATTCCTACACTGATAAAAATTAGGAATAGAAAAGATCTTCATGGACAGACCTTGCATACCTTGAGTTCCTGTAGAGATGGAACTTAGTAACAAAAAGGGCTCACCAAGGGTGAACCTTGGGTTTATCGAGCCTTAGACCGGGGACGTGTTTTGCCCTGGGTTTTGAGCATCGTGTTGTTGCATACATGTAACTCGCCGTGGGTGGCACGTACTGGAGACTTAGTGGTGTGCTCGTGCATACATGTCACTTGTTGTGGGTGGGATCAAGGATGACGTGGTAGTACCCCCTGAATTAGGAAGTTTTTGTAGGGGGGTCATCCATTTCGATTCCTCCTCTTCTCCGGCCATAACTTCCTCGACTTCTATGGTGGGAGTTTGGAGTGTTTCTTGGATGATAGTCTTGAGGTGCCCACCCTTCTTGGTATTGGTCGGCTTAGAGAGCAAGTCTGCTCTGGTGTTTCTCTCCCTGGGAAAGTAGTACATTTTGAAGCATTCAAAATTGTCAATAAGAGTCTTCACGATCTGATAGTACTTGAGCAACACTGTTTCCTTGGTCTGGTATATGTTGGCAACTTATCCTTTGACAAGGTGCGAGTTTGTGTAACGCCATAGCTTTTGAGCTCTGACTTCTCTTGCTAGCTTCAAACCTGTAATGAGTGCCTCATACTCTGCCTGGTTGTTTGAGGCTTTAAAGTTGAGCTTGCTGTAGGGTGACATTGTTAGGGCATTCGAGGATGATTCTTGCCTCGCTTCCCTTTATGTTAGATGCCCCATCCATGTAGAGGTTGCACCAGTCTGAGGTGGTTTTGTCATTTCCAACAAACTCTGTTAGAAAGTCAACCATAAATTGTGTCTTCATGGGGCTGCAAGGTTCATACTGGATGTCGAACTCTTAAAGTTCTATAGACCAGGCCACCATCCTTCCTACAAGTTTAGGCTTTCACAAAACTTGCTTGATGGGGTAGTTCATTTTGACTACCACTAGATGACTCTAGAAATAAGGCCTGAGTCATCGGGACGAGGTAATGAGTGCTAGCACCATCTTTTCTATCATTTGGAGGCGCTTCTCGGTGTTATAGAGTATGCAGCTAGTGAAATAGATAGGGAGCTAGTGCTTCCCTTCCTCTTGTGCAGAGGCTGAGCTAACGACTTCATTAGCTACTAAGAGATATAGGAGTAGGGGTACTTCTGGCCTTGGTCGACTCAAATTGGTGGTGTCGCTATGGTCTTCTTGAAAGTCAAGAAAGTTTGTTCACAAGTCTCGTCCCATTGGAAGGGCTCAGTTTTCTTGAGCAATTTGTAAAACGGCTTCGCCTTTTCGGCGAGCTTAAGGAGGAACCTGGACATTGGTCTGATTGCCCATCTCTAGTAAGGCAGTGCATTTTTCAGGGGTGGCTTCAATTCCCTGGTGAGTGATCATGAAGCCGAGGAACTTGCCTCCGCTTACCCCGAAAGTACATTTTTTAGGGTTCAGGCACACATTATACTTGTAGAGTTCCCCAAAGACTTCTTCCAGGTCCGCCACGTGATAGGCTATGCTTTGAGACTTGACGACCATGTCGTCCACATATAACTTGATGTTTTGTCAGATCTACTGTTCAAAGACTCAGTCTATCAACCTTTGGTATGTAGTGCCTGCATTTTTAAGGTTGAAAGGCATAACCTAGCAGAAATTGACAACTTTAGTGATGAATACCATCTTCTCCTCGTCTAGAGCGTGCATCCTGATCTAGTTGTATTCGGAGTAAGCGTCTAGGAAGCTTAACACCTAGAACCTGAATGCTCCATTGATTAGCCTGTCGATGCTAGGCAGAGGATATGCATATTTGGGGCAAGCCCTATTCAAATCGTCATAGTCAATGCACATTCTCCATTTGTCATTGGCCTTTTTCACCATGACGACGTTGGCAAGCCAAGTGGAATACCTGACTTCTGACGAAGTTAGCGTTGAGGAGTTTGTCCACTTCTTCTTTGGCAGCTTTGCGTCATTCTTCTCCCATCTTTCTTTTCTTCTTTGATATCATTTTGGCCTGGGGATAGATGACAAGTTTGTGGCAAATAATGCTAGGATGAATTTTTGACATGTCAAATGGCTATCAAGTAAAAAAATCCGCATTTTTGTGTAGCATATCGACGATGCATCGATGCTCATGGTTGGTAAGGTCTCTATTGATTTGCGTACACTGCCCGAGTATAGGTTCGAGCTACAGCTTGAGGAACTCTTTGATGGGTCTCTATCAGAGGTTTCATCACTTGGATCTATATTGAATTCATCGTCCAGGCTTGCTTGGTAGACGGTCAAGGCTTTTATTGGAGACCCTTCGTCTATGCTCATGACTTGAGTACCTTTAGCCACTGTAGGGTGAGGCTTGGTGGGCTCCCTGGTGGGAAGATAGGGTGCTACCTTCAGGCTCTCTGCATAGCATTGTCATGCTTGCTTTTGGTCTGCCTACACGGTTACAATCTCCCTGGTCAAGGTAGGGAATTTTATTTTCAAATGCGACATGGAAACTATGGCTCCAAGCTCGTTAAGTGTCTTCCTACCGATCAAAGCAAAATATGATGTATTCACATCAACAAGTAGATATCTTATTGTGAATCTCCTGGAGAACTGGCCTTGACCGAAGGTGATCATTAAGTCCATGTAGCCTTTGGTCTCAACTCTCTCGCCTACAAAGCCAAGGAGTGGACCGACGTAAGGGTGGATAATGTCAGGGGAGACCTCAAGCCTCTAGAAAGTTCTCTAATATAAGATATCAGTGGAGCTGCCCTGGTCGATGAGGACCTTGGACACCATGAAATTTTCAATGATGGTGGAGACAACCACAGGGTCACCCTTGAAGTCCCTATCCGTGAAGGTGATAGGAGGGAGACTTCGTTGTAATGGTTCATCAACAAAATTGATGTCGATGTCCTGAATGGCGTGAAGATGGTGTTTTTGGGACTGGCTGAATTGTCCTCTATAGGAAATCTTGTAATGGTTTTATTACACCTCTGATTTGTTGGGCGGGTTCCTGTTCTTGTGGAGGTTGTCACTCGCATCTTTACTACTAGTGTCTTTGTCTACCTCGATCTTCCACTTTATCTCTTCTTCTGTTTGCTTCATGGTTCCTATGCTGCTCTTCTTGGTGTCCTCCTGGTCTTACTCTTGCTTGGTGGTTGTCTGACCTTTTGACAAACTGGGCTAAGTACCTAGCCCATATGAGCTCTTCTATCATGTCCTTTAGAGCCCAATAATCTTCTGTGTTATGACCAATACCGTGATGATACCTGCAGTATTTGGTCGTGTCTAACCCCAGCCTAGGAGGTTTCATCGGGGGTAGCTTGATGGTTACCTCTAGGTTGAAAGCTTCCTCCAAAATTGTAGTGCAACTGGGCGTTAAGGGTGTGTAAGTTGGTCTTGGTGTTTCCTTCTCACTTGTTGTGCTTCTGTCTGACTTGTCTGACTTTGTTCCTGAATCTGGACATTTCTTCTATCTGGATGTAGCCCTCACGCAACTCGTCCATGCTACTAGGGGGATTTTTGCATAGATTGTCCCTGAACTTGTCGAACCGTAGGGCGAAGAGCATGGAATGCAACACTACCTCTGGTTAAGATTTCGAATCTAGATGGCGATGCACCCAAATTTGTCCATGAATTTTCTAAAAGACTCGTTATCTGCTTATCGTAGATTGGTCAGGGAGGTTAAGGTCATGCGGTGAGATCTGTTGGTTGCGTATTGCACACTGAAGCGTTTGACGAGGGTGTTGAAGCTGTCTATGGATCTAGGTGGGAGTTCACCGTACCAGGTTAATGTCGCCCCCTTAAGAGACGTTGGTAAGACACGACATAGGATCACATCATCATTAGTATATAGATTTGCCTGAGTTAGGAAGGCATCCAGATGCTCATCTGGATCTGTGGTCCCATCATACCGCTCCATTTTCCACCCCAAGGGTATGTCAGCTTCCATAATGCGGCTGACAAAGGGATACCAATGAGTAGTCTACCTTGTTGGGCGGTTCATATGGGAGAGACATAAGTTATCTGGAGTGTTGACTGTGCGTCGGGGGTGTGACTCGTCTTGGGTGCGCTCAGGCAATGTGTGAGCGGAGAGCTCATCATCCTAAGGATGTCTGATACAAGCCTCCAGCTGATCATGGTCAGCCTTTAGCTTTCTCAGCTCCTCTTCATGGCGACGCTCCATCTCCGTAATGTGGTTTTGGAGTTGCTGAAGAATATTTGTGTCTATCATAGCTGCCGGATGAGGATGTGAGCCTTCAAAGGGGAACTTACGCCTAAGGCTTGACCGAGTGCTAACCATGGTGAAAAGGCAAGATTTGATGAGAGACCACGGGGTATGTTTTACTGCGGTCCCACGGTGGGCGCCCGATGTACTTACCAAAATCCGAAGCTAGCACACGTCAAGCTGGAAGTGGCCAAGGCGGGCTCCTGGACTTCGCATATCGGCTTTGAGAAGGGCCTTTGTTAAGAGGATAAAAGGAGGGACCTGTAAAACAAAGGACTCTGATGTTCAAGTAAGTATATGAATTAGGAGATATAGAATGTATATGCGTAAATGTAGGCTCGAGTGAGCAATTGAGAGAGATGTGCATAGGTGTGTTTGCTCATATGCAGGTGTGTGTGGGATATGTTGAGGGTTCGATTGAACCTAATACTTATAGGAGAGGAGCGAAGTTGCGGGTCCTTGTTTGTAAGGGTTGTTATAGCCTTTGCAGATAATTTTCGGTTTATAGATAATAGCCGGTAGCTTGTTGATAATGTTATAGATAACATGTAGGTTAAAGATAATTGCTAGTAGATAAATGTACCTTATAGATAATGTATGACTTTGTAGATAATTAACTACCTGTCAAGAGATAAGGAGATTCAAATATATTCAAATATTAATAGGTTAGAGATAACCTGTCAGTTAGGGAGCCCGATTGCTAAGGATCGAGTGTCCGTACTCCTGTTACAAGGCTGACGTGAAGGGTTGACACGTGTCTCAGAGTGCCATATAGGGTGCCACGTGTATTTTGTGTATCATGTACATTACAACATTAAGGTTTTGACGCAAGTATTAAGGAATGTAATTAATTTGTTAAATTTCCAAGAAAACATGGGTAACTTCCTAATATATCATTTTATCTCTCTAATTAATGACTCATTTACCCTTCCTATACACTACTCCCACTAAGTATTGATTAATGGTAGTCTTGGAAATAATTATTTAATGCAACATTAGTTTTATAAAATGACATCTATTTTGAAACAATTTTTTTCTCTAATTTGGAATGGAGTGATTAGTTTAACTACTAATTAATGAAAAATGTTAGGAACACACTTTGTATTATACGCCTTCAAACATATCCTTCTCTAATTGGTTAAAGTTTAATGAAAATTATAAAATCAACATAGAGAATAATTAAATATGATGTAAGACACACCAAATTTTGTCATTTTTATTAAATTTTAACTAATAAAAGAGAATATGTTAGATGGTTTGTCCTTAGCATTTCTCAAAATTAACAAGAAACCAACTAACATAGTGTGATACAATTGATAGTTGATAGTAAATAATGATGCACTTTAAGTATCAGTCTAGGGATTCTATCAACAACTAAGCGTGTAGCTGGGAAAAACTAAGTGTGTATGAAAAAATATTTATTAAAAGAGATTAATCTCTTTAATAGATTTTAGTACCTAGAGGTACTAGTCTTTATTTCTTGATAAAAAAATAGATTAGCAATAAAAATTTAATTACAAATTTTTCAACATAACTTTTGAAATAATTATTATAAAACTCAATACATATCAACATAGGTTAGGTTTATAGGATGAAACTAGTCTTTCATAATATGGTGAATCAATGTCCAGATTCTTACTAGGAGATATGTCCATATTCATTGTCCAACAATGTCTCAAACAAAATCATCTTTAAAGAAAAAGACACGTGGAAAATAAAATCAATAATACCATACATCATATATATTTTGAGGACAATATAAAAATCTTTATATTATTTATTTTCAAAAAATTAATATTAAAATAATTGGTTGTAAATGTTATGTTTGACAAAATTAGCTGATAAGTTAGCTGAAAACTTATAAATTATAAGTTAGAAGCTAGCTGAAATCTTAAGCTTACTGAGTTAATCGAAATTATTTGATAAGACTAACATATAAATGTAAAATGATATAAAAGAACATATTTAATATTTTTTACATTTGAATTTATTTCTAATAACTTATATTCTTAACAAGTGGGATAATTATTTTTAAATTTTGTATTATAAGAAAATGGTAAGGATTAGGTGATTTTACTCATATTGTTTAAACTCAAATTTTTCATTTTTTTTTCAAAAGTAAAATTAAATGAAATAAAACTTATTAGGATTATATTGTTTAAAATCATATTTTGACTTTTAAATATTTTATTAATAATATTATTTTAAAAAAATAAAAAGTTTTTAAATAATTTTTTAAACATTTATTTTTCTATTTATACAAGAATAACTTAAATGTACATCTCTCATTTGCATGACCACAAAACATGATGCCAAGCGGATTTTTTTATTTAAAATTAATCATATATATTTGAAATTCTGATTAAATTGGGTCATATAGTTAAAAATAAATCAACAAATAACTCTAAAGTTGATATGATTCAAATAATTTCTAACCTTAAGAGGAGCTTTCCAAAAGGTAGAAAAAAAAGAAGGCAAGAGGGTTTTTAAATTGAATAAAATGGTAAAACAAAATTTCAAATAAAATAATAAGGATAAAATTGAGAACAAAAAGAAAAAGCTAGTGTTCATGTCGGAGAACACTAGGGAGAAAGGCTGGGAGGCTCTAGCTCAAAGTCAACATCAACGTCTCTCCCTAATTTTGTCTAACCATGAACCTGAGATGAGTCATGCATCTCACCTCTAATTATACACGATGTTCTTCGACATCGTTGTCCACGTGCCACGGCCTCATTAGTTCCTTTTTGCTATGCCATTGTGCATTCTCGGTCTTGTCCCTCTCGGGGTGCATGATTCTGCACCCCTGACATGTCAAACTACAGTGATCCTTTGATCTCGTCACCACCTCTTTGAAGTACTTTATCATATTGTATTTTCATCATTTCACTTTCTCTGGTATGGCGAGAGTTAGGTGTCATTTCCCCTACTCGATAATGTTGTGACGAGTCGGTCGTCCTAGAGTTCTGCCTTAAATGATGATTGGCTCTTGAGACACGATACCTCTTGGCATAGGCATATACAAGAACTAGTCATCCTTTTCGCTAAGGTCGGTACTCCTAGGATATCCATTTTGAACGTGTACATCTAGCAATTTTTAAGTTAACTTATTTTCCATAAAGTACTTCAAATAATTTATCAAAATAAGTTACTTAAGATAGCTTATTAAAAATAAACTCTGTACCAAATAAGTTTTTTGGTCAAAGTAACTTATAAGTTAGTCAAAGAAATTTATAAACTCCTAAAAAATCTTAGCAAACCAAAATAAATTTATTTGGATGGTAAAATGCATGAATTTTCCTTCAATTACATCAAGAACAAGAATAACTCCCATTGAGAGAAGATGCTATTATTTATTTATTTACTGGAAAGAAGCTGCTATTGTTAATGGCTAAGATTTGAGAATTAGAGTATGAAGCACATGGTGTTTTTTATTATTTTTTAACGGAATAAGTTGATTATCGTATATTTATAGAATTGCTCTGTTTTAAAGTGCTTTCTTTGAAAATAGTTATTTATATTTTTTTAACGGATTACTTTCCATGGGTTTCACAAAAAGAATTTTGATTTCGAAAATTTAAATCATTTAAAATACTGTATCCGTTTTTTAATAAAAAAATATTTCCGTATTTAAATATAAGACATTGTTAATTAATTTAAGCATATTAAAAAAGTTGATTAATTTTATTGTTAGTATTAGATTTATTTGTAATTGTAGTATTTTTAAAATTATCTTTAAATAATTAATGCATAGAAAAAGAATAATAGTAATGAAATTTTCATTTTCAAAACTAGACTCTTCAATTCTCCAATCGTGAAATAGACAGAGATAATTCCTAATATTGTTTATGGACCGAAATAATTATGAATATTTTAATTAAAAATAAGAAATAACAATAATAGACTTATAAAAAGAGATAATATTTTTGTTTAAAACAATATTATCTTATAAAAAGGGACGGAAGAAAGTAATCATGTAGTATGCATTTAAAGGATAAAGTTTAATAATACTGATTAAAACATAAAAGTAGTTGATTGTTGAAAAGTATCAGTTGAAAGGATGGTAAATTTTCGATGCTCCTACAGTAATCAAATTTTTTAAACAGCATACTTGAAAAGCATTTAAGAGAAAAAACTATTATTTTTTATTTCCGCTGAAATAAATGTTATTAAACATCCAATGAAACAAACCACCTATTTTCAAACTCAGGGTCAGGGTGGTTGAAGTAAACGGCCAAATCAAACAGAGTAAATAATAGTTGTAGTCTTTCTCATAGCAAGAAATCTTTACCTACTTTTACGACTAATTGCGTTTTATTAATTGCAGTTACATCTAAACAAATTACTTCCTCTGTCTTAAAATGAATGTAATTTTAGTCTTAAAAAATAAATTTTTAAAATTGTTCTTAATTTTTAATGAGATATTTAAAAATTTATTTCAATTTCATCATTCAATAAATATTATTGTCTTGGAAAACTTAATAATATATTTATTAAAATTAAGAAATAGAATAAGGATATTTTTAAAAAATTCTCCTAATAAATACTAATTTCTTAGAATACTTGCTTTTCTTAATTTGTGTAAAAAAAAAAAACTCAAACACCGGTCATTTTGGAATAGAGGTGATACTATAATTATCATACTATTCAATTAATAACATTGAAGACATGGATCAGTTAGTATAGTAGCTTTTTTGGTTTAATTTTTTTACAATAGTTTTTTAGTTTAATTAGTAGTCTTTAGTTTGAACTTTAGATATATATAATTTATTAAATATTTTAAAAGAGAACTTTATCATCTATAATAATCTTATTTTACTTGAATATGACTAACTTCTAATATTTAAAGTAGAGGCTTGAGATGAAATATCAAAAGCAATGTTCTGATTATACAGAAAAAGCCAAAATCGAGTGTCACTATTTAACCTTGGCCCCTTTTAGTGACCTACCAATTCTTTTCATAAGCAAATACAAAGGTTGTCTAATTTATATATATACTTCTTTTGGTTTAATGAACAAGTGTCACTATTTAATTCCTTTCTAGGTGACCAACCAATTCTCTTCATAACACTACTAGAAAATATGTTTTTAACATCGGTTATTAAGGATTTTCAACATCAACTACTAATGTTAACATCGATTTTAGAAAATTGATGTTAAACTAAGCTACACATCACCAAATTTCTAAAAATCCGATGTCATAGAGTAAGAAATATAAAAAAAGACGTAAATATGTATAAGCCAACATCGATTTTTCTAATGTATCAAACATAGGGGCATGTACTTGCTGAAAAGACTCTTGTCCAAGATCACAAATCATTTCCTCTAAGTGATATCCCATTTCTACATCAATTGGTTCAGATTGGGACCCCCTCTGCATGTCTGTCAATTCACCATGTCATATCCATGTTGTATAATTCTTCTTAATCCCATCACACAAAAGATGTTCCCGTATGTCGTTGAATACTTGTCATCTCTCATTCAAATAGTTTATACAAAGACAAAAAATATTTTTCATCCTCATCTGGTCGATTTCTTTTGAACACAAATTGCAAAAATTGTTCAATGTCTTCCTCATACATAGGGCTGATGCGACTTGCATTCATCCAACTTCGATGTATCTAATTAATAACTCTATGATACTCGCAAAGCTAGTGATTTAATTCATGAAAACCTCACTTTTTCATTAAATGTGTGGTCCTATTCAATTTAGGGAGACATTTTTTATAGTAGACTCATACGTAAAGGATACCTTTATTTTCTTAGATTTGATGAAATTTCGGTAACATTTCGCATTAATCTCCAAGTACATCACTTGAAAGCAATGAGATGAATTCCACCACAATCAAGTATGCACCCAGAGAATAAAGGGAAATACACTATCATCAAATTTAAGAAAATAAAGTTAACCTTTGCGTATGATTCTATTATAAAAAAAATGAGTATTCCCAAACTGTCCAAGCAGACAATTCAAGGTTCAATACAAAGATTAATGCAAATTATTCGCAAGAATCATTGTAGTTAATCTCAAACGAGAATTTAAGGTTTACTCATTATGAACATAACTTGTATATAAAATAATATTCATTAATCACAGTCAACAAGTTATAAAAGCATTCGTAATAAAAAAAAACATCAAAAGTTTATGAAAAACACTTGTACATGTGATGATGGTCACTAAGAATCTCCAATAATGAATATGATGATCACAGTGCAAATAACAAAAGGAAACGTGCCTACAAATAACATTGAACATTGGCGATTAGATGTCTCCACCATGTGCGTATGCTAAGTATTAAATAATAACAATTTATTTCATATCTTCTATATCCAAAAAAAAAATTATGCCTATTGATAAATATATGTTTTATTTTTGTCTAATACAATATATTTTATTTTTTATTATTTAATCGGTGATTTCAGAATGCTCGTTAAGAAAAAAAAATTGTTTCAAAACTTGTGAAAAACTATAATGAGTCTGTCAATAGAGTTAATTTGAATCAATTATCACTAAATAATAAATTAATCACTTGGATATAAGTCATTTAATTCCTACCATTTAATACTATATTTTTTTATTATTTAATCGATGATTTCAGAAGGCTCGTTAAGAAAGGCATATCTAATAGGATAATTTATTTTTCTTAAATTAATTTTGCATGTTAAAAAATAATTCAAACTATTTTGAATTTAGTTAATATATCAAATTTAAATTAGTTTTAAAATTATTTAAAATCTTGATATTCTATGTACACTAATAATATATATACATCAAATGATTGACTATTTTAGACCTTTGTACTAAAAAATATTAAATGACCAAATTATTAAGATAAGTTATGTACATGAAATGAGTGTTCATGTAGTATTATTATACCAAGTCAGTCTAATTTTATTGAAGAGTATGCGTGAGTTATTGAACTTTTTAGTACATAAGTTCACCTCACACTAATAAAAAAAATGTTAGTATTATTATAATTCAAATCAATATTGATTTTTTAATTAATTATTAAATTGAAATGGACTTTTATTTTCTAATTTATTAATATTTTACAAATAATATTAAGTATAAAAATATTGATAAGTTAGCAATGAAATAATTTGTCATTAATTGAAAGTTATTATCTATAAAAGCGACAACACAAGGTCTATTGGTATTTACACTTTTTTTGTGTTCCCAAAGGTATCCTAAACATGATTAAGCCTTTATATAATTTGAGTTTTCTTTTGCCTCTTCCACTACAATGAGTAAATCATTTCATTGTAATATTTTTTTTATAGAATATTCATATATTCCAAAAGATGTTCAAATCTCCCAATCACTAATTCCCCTGCTGAGCCCCTACATTATATTTAAAAGACACCGTTACTCTTTAAGATATATTACTAGTTTGATCACCACCAGAAGATCCCATATGAAGGAATATGTCCAATCCTCAAGAATGGACCAATGTTCTTTAACTACTACTTTTGCGGAGCAATATGTTAATATTGAGATTCCAGAACAACTAGTCAGAAGTTGGCAACCCCAAGGATACACTCGTCTTCATTATGGAGCAATTAGACTAGTATTATCCCTACATGGCAGAAGAGGACTACTTGTAACCGCCAGAGTCTCTCTATTAGACTCCAATTACATTCACTATGAAAATGCTATGATCAGAACCAAATTGACTAGTCTCCATGTTGGAAGTATAGTTCTCACCATTTTCCCAAATTCTAACATCAGTTTGAAAGATCCCACTCTCCCACAGAGGATGAAAGTTTAAAGCTAGATCACTGGAGTTGAACAAGTATTTGAGGCCCATTCTGCTACCTTGCATCATCAGATCATATATAGATTGCAGAACTATACTGTTAATCTGTCTCTGCCTACCATTCATGACAATGCTCTCTTTGTCCTGGCTAACAACCAAGAAGAAACACCATCTATTGTCTAGATCCCTAGAAAGGAACTACAAGAGCTAATCCCTCTCCAATGGGTGACCAGTTATTAGAAGCTTAGAGAGAATACTAAACCTCTTAGTACCTCTCAGGCCACTTTCAAAAGATCTGTAGATGGGCTTGTGACCACAACCTTCAAGGGTTTAGATGGAGCCAGTAGCAGCAACTCTCTTGAGGTTTTTCATTCCTTCATGATAAAGCCTAAAGTCAAAGAAGACAACAAGATGCCAATATTTGCACTCAAAGCAGATGGAAGGGTGATACATACGGATAAAGAATGATGAGAATCCTAAAACTACACAAATACAGGGACCTATGACTAGGAGTAGGACCAAACAGTCAGTGGATACCCTCCAAAAAATGGTAGCAGGCATACTTAGCAATGCCCAAGTGGAGAAGGATGAAGGCCCAAGTGGAGAAAGACGAAGGCCCAAGTGGAGAAGGATGAAGGCCCAAGTAGAGAAGGACGAAAGGCCCAAGTGGAGAAGGATGAAGGCCCAAGTGGAAAAGGACGAAGGTCCAGAGGCAGATGCACTACCAAGAATATTAATTTTTGTTGAAGGCCCATATTAATTTGAAGGTCCATGCAAAATATGTTCTATTTTTTTATTTTTAATTATTTTCGTTGTAATTTTGGCCCAAACTGTTTTGAAGGCCTATGTTTATTTTTATCTTTTTGTTCAGATACACTATATGTATTGGCTTTCATTTTTAATAAAGAAACTTTTGGCATTTGATAAAAATTTGGTGAGAGCTTCTCTTTGGGTTTCTTATTGAACCAATATCAGACTTATCAAGGTAATCCTTGTGGCGTCTACCTTGACTTATCTTCCTTCACTGGAAGTGGCGTCATCCAAAACTCTGTAGCCTGTATCAAGAGATCTGCTCCTAGTAAGGATCACATCATCTAGTATCAGAGCTTCGACTCTTGATACAAGTTATATCCTATCCAAATATTTTTCTTTGTAATCTATCCAGGTTCGTGTTTTTGTCCTTGTTTTGTTATTTGTGTTCTTGTTTCGTTCTTGTTGACATCTCCTTTCATTCTTATTTGTGTCTTGTTGCATTCTTGTTTTGTTCTTGTTCTTGTTCTTGTCATGTTCTTGTTCTTGTTTCTTGTGTCTTTCACACTTTGTGTCAAAAAAAAGTTGCAGAAATTTTGAAAAAAAGAGAGAAAGAAAGTGGGCGTTTGATCTTTGAACACGAAATTGAGGCAGTTAGAGGTGTTTCTTTTGGCAAGAAAATCATGGACCAGATCCCCTTATCTAGATTCTCCTCTAAATTCTGAACGTTTTGATATATAGTGGGCCTCAAACGGACTATTGTAGCAAAAGTTATTACGATTTGAAGTTTACTTGTCATCTTCGTTAATTTTATTCTCTTCTTCTCTATGATTAAGTAGCTTCTTTGTTTTTTCTTTGTTTATTCTATTTGTTATCCAAATCAGATCTGTTATCCAAATCAAATCAAATCTAATTTGTTATCCAAATCAGATCTATTATCCAAATCAAATATAATATGCTATCCAAATCAAATCTAAATCCAAATCAAGTCTAATCGGTTATCCAAATCAAATCAAATTTAATCTGTTATCCAAATCAAATCTGTTACTCAGTCTGTGATAATTAAACTATCTTTCTTGTTATATACCTTGTGTGTCTAATTTGATTCATCCAGGAACTTAAGAGGGAGTGAGTGGTAAAAGGCAAGAGTGAAAACATCACACAAAAGCCTATATTGAGAGCATCAAACACGAGTGAACTACCATCAAAGAGAGAAACACGTGAGTAGAGTGTGGTGAGGTCTTGAAACCTTTTTTTTTTTAAATTACTGCAAAAGATTTTTTTTCTCTGTTTATTATGGCTGGAGTTGGTGATGGTGGTGGTGATTATCATCAGCTAGACGGATCTCAAAGTTTGTTATTGAACGTAATGACAACACAAATGCAACAATTGTTGAATCGTAACAATGAAGAACTATACTGACTAATAGAAGGACTAGAGCACCAAATGAACCCAAATGCTGGGAGACCTTATGGTGGGAACAGAAGGGTCAATAATGGACCGAACCGAATAGAGGGGTAGGACAAAATTGAGGGAGTAAAACTCAATGTACCCCTTTCAAAGGCAGGAGTGACCCAAACGCCTACCTTGACTGGGAGATGAAGATTTAGCATGCATTTTCCTGCAATGATTATCCTAAAGAGCAGAAGGTAAAGTTAGCAGCAGCTATATTCTCAAACTATGCCCTTGTTTGGTGGAAGAAAAATCAAAAGAGATGAAGAGAGAAGAAGGGCGGGAGATAGATACATGGATTGAGATGAGAAGGGTTATGCGAAAGAGGTATGTTCCAACCAGCTATAGTAGAACCATGCGGCAGAAACTCCAAAGGTTGTCCCAGGGAAGTTTGACTATGGAGGAGCACTACAAGGAGATGGAGAAGGCCCTAGTGAAGGCCAACATTGAAGAGGACACCAAAGCAGTGCATGATGGCTTCACCAACAAGATTTCTTTCCAGCACCATGACCAGAAAATTATTCTCAAGCCTCATTCCCCTAGAGAAGTGTGTGATGATCAAATAGAATGAGAAAAAAGAAAGAACAAGAGAAAGAAAATAGTGAGGCACCACAGAGGAATAGGAAAAAGAAGAGTGATACACCTGAGAGAAAGAGTGATACACATGAGAGAGAGAGAGAGTGATAATTATAATGAGTTAACTATTTATGTTTCTCCTAGTGCTCAACCCTTATTGTCGGAATTTAAAGATGTTTTTCCGAAGGAGATTCCTCATGGACTACCACCTTCAAGAAGCATAGAACATCAAGTTGATCTTCTTCTAGAAGTTTCATTGCTTAATAGGCTAGCTTACAAAAGCAAGCCCAAAGAGACTCAGCATAAGGATGCACAGGCCAAAGTTGAGTATGTGAAAAAATTGTATGACCATGTGAAGGTGCAAATTGCAAAGAAGAATAAAAGCTATGCCAGGCAAGCCAACAAGAATAGGAAGAAAGTGGTACTTGAACCCGGTGATGATCCTGGACATTTGAGGGAAAATGTTTTCCAAGAAGACGGGAATGATGAGAATCCTAAAACTATCCAAATACAGGGACCTATGACTAGGAGTAGGACCAAACAGTCAGTGGATACCCTCCAACAAATGGTAGCAGGCATACTTAGCAAGGCCCAAGTGGAGAAGGATGAAGGCCCAAGTGGAAAAGGATGAAGGCCCAAGTGGAGAAGGACGAAGGCCCAAGTGGAGAAGGACAAAAGGCCTAAGTGGAGAAGGATGAAAGCCCAAGTGGAGAAGGATGAAGGTCCAGAGGCAGAGGCACTACCAAGAATATTAATTTTTGCTGAAGGCCCAGATTAATTTGAATGTCCATGCCAAATATGTTCTATTTTTTTATTTCTAATTATTTTTGTTGTAATTTTGGCCTAAACTGTTTTGAAGGCCCATGTCTATTTTTATCTTTTTGTTCAGATACACTATATGTATTGGTTTTCGTTTTCAATAAAGAAACTTTTGGCATTTGATAAAAATTTGGTGAGAGCTTCTATCTGGGTTCCTTGTTGAACCAATATCAGACTTATCAAGGTAATCCTTGTGGCATCTACCCTGACTTATCTTCCTTCATTGGAAGTGGAGTCATCCCAAAACTCTGTAACTTGTATCAAGCAATTTGCTCCTAGTTAGGATCACATAAAAGTGGATGGACACTTTATTTAGGATATTGCTCCTAAATGTGTGATTCAGACTGTTCGTGCAATGAACATGATGGAGACACAAATGATGAGACAAATGATGAGGATGAAGGGTACTGGAAGCCAGAACCTAGGCCTTGTAAACCTTCACCACCACCACAAAGAAGAAGTGACCCAGAAAATGGACCATGGACGGGAATAAAAAAGAAATATGCAGAAGATCCTTTCTGAAAAGAGAAAAGAATGGCTGAAATTCTTGGATGGAATCATCCATCTTTGAATATCCCTGAGGCACCTATACCTTGTATAATGTTTTCTTCCACATCATATGAACAAGATTTTCCATCTCTTGATAGAAAGACAGACCCAATAACAAAGGTTTCAAGTAAGCTCCACATAATTCCTATAGAGGTAGGACTAGAAGGGAAGCTTAAATCTCCTAGCCAAGCTGAAGAAGTCTTAAACTGACAGACTAACAATGCTAGAGCCCAGAATCATCTCTTGAAAAGGATATATGGGAAGATTGACAAGATTTATACCTAAGTAAGCACAAGTGATGAAAAGTTACAATATCTGTCAGAAAA
Source organism: Glycine max (assembly GCF_000004515.6). Taxonomy (NCBI): domain Eukaryota; kingdom Viridiplantae; phylum Streptophyta; class Magnoliopsida; order Fabales; family Fabaceae; genus Glycine; species Glycine max. The sequence goes on from NC_038243.2 coordinate 13,052,826, forward strand.
GATGAAGAAGCAATATCATCAACTTTCTAAGGAGATTGCTTGTCTTGAAGATGAATGGAAAAAGAATACTTTTGGTGCAGTTTCAGACGCCAAAGAAAGAGAAATAAGGAGGCTTAAAGCCCAAGTCTAAGATTTGGATCGATACATAGAATCAAAGATGAGAGAAAAACAAAAATTTGTATTAGATCCTTACTCCTTTTTGGCCTTCCTCCTACTTTCCATTCTCCATTCCAAAACCCTCCAGATTATTTTTTTCCCCAGAGCTAGCTCATCATGGTATTTACCTATAGCCTCTGCTTATGAGAAAAAACCAGAATAAAAAAAGGAACCCAAAAAATTACATATCTCTTCCTAAGAGTCAGCTGAATCTCCCACAAGATTAGGAGATACTTAAAGAAAATATCCCCATGACTTTCAAGATTCTCAAGATTCTTATTCTCAGTTATCAACTAGAGAAAAATCAGAAGTTCAACCAGAAACTTTAGAAGAATCTGAGGAAACTTTGACAAAATCAGAAGATTCTAGAGCAGAATCCTATGAATTTAAAGAGCAAACTGAGGAATCTTTGACAGAAGCAAAAAAGTCTTATTCTGATGAAGATGAAGAATTATTCATGTGTACCAAAAACTGATGTCCTCGCAGATGAAAATCAAATTTCTTGATTCCATTTTTTTTACTACCAATGGCTCTTTGAATGTAGTATGATAATGCTTCTCAGCTTCTTTAAATTGTCCGCTAGCATGATCACAGTAGTAATTCTTCTTTCCCTCTTGTTCTATCTTAATAGTTCCCTAATAATGGTCACTCGCATCAGTCTGCAATATCTTCTTACCTATTTTTCAAGGCTAGAGGATTTTGAGCAATCTTCTTGAGCTTCTTAACTACTATTGTTTGCTCTTCTGACCATGGAAAAGAATTTTCCTTCAGGAGTTTTGACAATGAGATGGTATATTGGGCTGCTCTAGGGACAAAATCCCTTATATAATTTACAATTCCCAAGAATTATTGAATTTGTTTGACTTTGAGAAATTCATCAGGAAAATTTAACAGCTCTTGAGCTATGTGAGGCTGAGGTTGATAGGTTCCTCGGGAAAAATGCATCCCTAAGAAATCAATTTGAGATTGAGCTAGCTGGATCTTTTTTTCTGATAGCATGATTCCATGCTGATTAACTATCTCAAAGAATTGATTCAACAAGTTTTTATGAGAGACAATATCTTTTAAGAAAAGAAGGATATCATCTATGTAAACAAGGGTGCTTTCCAAAATAGGCTCAAAAATCTTAGTCATGGCTTTCTGGAAGAGAGAGGGTGCTACCTTTAAACCAAAAGGAAGGGTTGTCCATTGGTATTGAGCATTTGGAATACAAAAGGTTGTTTTATACTGATCTTCTGGTTTCAAGCCAAGTTGCCAAAAACCTGATTTTAAATCAAACTTTGAAAATAAGTTTGATTGTCTGATCAAGGTTAGGAGTGAAGAAGCCTTCAGGATTGGAAACTTATCATCTTTGAAAAAAATGATTAAGAGGCTTATAATCAATAACCAACCTTTTCTTTCCTCTTAGTTTTTCAGCTCTTTTCTCCACATAGAAAGCTTGACAAGCCCAATTTCATTGGGTTGGCTCAATCAAACCTTGCCTTAGCAAATCTTGACATTCTTGTCTGGCTGCTTGTAAATCTGAAGGTGACAATTTGGGATGCGTTGCCTTTGTTGGTTGATATCTTCATTTAATCTGAATGGCAGATCAACAAAGTAATCTTTATTTTTCCATAAAGGATATGGATGTTTTGAAATCTTCATGACTGTCTGCACATAAAGAAGAAATTTTTTGTTTAAATTCTCCAACTTCTAGTGGGGCTTATGCTAAAGAAAAAAGTCTCATTATTTCTGAAAAAGGCTTGAAATTTCTTTTGAATTTGATCCCGGTAGAATGTAATTGAAGTTTACTGGTAGCACTATAGACATCCATTCCTATGAGGAGATCTCTATTAGGCAGTTTACTTCCAATGACCATGGTCCAAATGATACAATCAGGAAAAAACTTGATGCCTATTGGAGCACAAGTTACTAAATCGGTTCTGAAGATTTTCCCATCATCTACTACAAAGTAAGCCACTTTTTTTTCAAGTATTCTTTGGGAAGAATATCCGGATCCATCATAGTCTTTTGGGCTCCAGTGTCAAGTAATGACTTTGATAGGTTTTTTGAACTTGTTTGCTAACACTTGAAACTCAACATAGAGTTGAGGGATTGCAGGCCTTATAGACTTCTCTTCTTGGATAGAGAATATGGGGATAGGAGAGGTTGAAGAATCTTCATTAGAAGAATTTATCTGATTTAAGACAAACTTAGTTTCTTCATTTCGATCGCTCTGTTCTAAATACATAGATTCTATATCATCATATTCACTAATCTGAAGATAAGAAATTAGCTTGACGACCTTTTTTGATTTCTTTGGACAATTCTTTGCAAAGTGTCTTGACCGATTGCAGATAAAACATCTTTGTCCCCTAGCCTTTCCTTTCCTCTAGCTTTTTTGAAAAACTCTAATGGCCTCTTCTTCGTCTTAGCGTCACTTGGTAGGGCTTTCTTTTTCTTTAGTGAGCAGTGACAAGCTTTCTCTTTACATTTAATCTCCAAGAAAGGCTTTTTACATGCTTTTCTATACTTGGCTTTTTTGTTCATAATATCAGAGAAATACTGGTGTTGTCTACATAGTTTGTCAACAACTGTAGAAGCAAGCTTCATGATGAATCAAGATTGATTCAAAGAGTTTTGATGATAACAAAGATGATGACAAAAAGCTAAAAAGTCAAGAACAATTCATGATAACAAAAGTCAAGAATCAAAGAATGAGTTCAAGATTGAATCAAGAACACTTCAAGGTTCAAAAGGAAATTTGATTTCAAGAATCAAGAATCAAGAATCAAGTTTCAAGATTCAAGTTCCAAGAATTAAGATCAAGATTCAAGACTAAAGATTCAAGAATCAAGAGAAGACTCAATCAAGATAAGTATTAAAAAGTTTTTCAAAAATTGAGTAGCACATGAATTTTTCTCAAAAACCTTTTACCAAAGAGTTTTTACTCTCTGGTAATCGATTACCAGATTGTTGTAATCGATTACTAGTAGCAAAATGGTTTTCAAAAGGCCTTCAACTGAATTTACAACGTTCCAATTGATTTCAAAATGTTGTAATCGATTACAATGATTTGGTAATTGATTACCAGTGTGTTTCAACGTTGGAATTTAAATTTAATTGTGAAGAGTCACATCCTTTCACAAAAATGCTTTGTGTAATCGATTACACTAATTTGGTAATCGATTACCAGTGATAGTTTCTGAACAAAATAAAAAGATGTAACTCTTCCAATAGTTTTCAAGTTTTTCTAGAAGTTATAACTTTTCCAAATAGTTTTTAAGTTTTTCTAAAGGTTATAACTCTTCTAATGGTTCTCTTGACCAGACATGAAGAGTCTATAAAAGCAAGACTTTGATTTGCATTTCAAGCATCTTTCACATTCATTCTTTAGACAACAAACTTTTGCTAATTGATTTCTGAATCTCTTTGAACTCCTTCTTCTTCTTCCTTTGTCAAAAGCTTTCTAAAGTTTTCTGGTTTTCCAAACCTTGAAAACAAAACTTGTGCTATTCATTTTTTTCATTCCCTTCTCCCTTTGCCAAGAAGAATTCGCCAAGGACTAACCGCCTAAATTCTTTTTGTGTCTCTCTTCTCCATTTTCCAAAAGAATGAAGGACTAACCGCCTGAATTCTTTTGTGTCTCTCTTCTCCCTTTTCAAAGAATTCAAAACGACACAGTCTGAGAATTCTTTTGTTTCTTCCCTTTCCCATATACAAAAGATTTCAAAGGACTAATCGCCTGAGAATTCTTTTGTATCCCCATTCACAAAGTTTCAAAGGTTTAATCGCTTGAGAACTTTGTCTTAACACATTGGAGGGTACATCCTTTGTGGTACAAGTAAAGGGTACATCTACTTGGGTTGTTGACTGAGAACAAGAGAGGGTACATCTCATGTGGATCAGTTCTAGTGGAGGGTACATCCACTAGGTTGTTCAAAGAGAACAAGGGAGGGTGCACCCCTTGTGGATCTTTGCTTGTAAAAGGATTTTTACAAGGTTGAAAAGAAATCTCAAGGACCGCAGATCGTTTGGGGACTGGATGTAGGCACGGGTTGTTGCCGAACCAGTATAAAAAATCTTGTGTGTTTGTCTCCTTCTTCCCTACTCTTTTAATTTCCGCTGTGCATTTTAATTCCCGCTTTTACTTTTGGTTAAGTTTCTTTTCTATCCTTCATTTACTTAACAACATAGTAAAAGCCTTAGAAGAGTAAATTTTTAATTAGTAAAGGTTCAGGAATAATTAATTCAACCCCCCCTTCTTAATTATTCTAAGGCTACTTGATCCAACAACAACCTCTAGAGTGAATTGATGAATTTGTCCCATGGACATTGTAGAAAAATCCATCTGAGCAGCTGCTACCATTTTGTTTAACTCTAGTTTTATTTCTTCTGGTAATGAAGCCACATAAGTATTCTTTAGACTAGGATCATTGAGACCATTGAGAAGATAAAATCTCTGATTCATTCTTTGGAAGTGTCTATCCAAGTCTTTTATCTTTAACGAACAACACCTCATCTCAAAAAATTCTTGCTTGATCTTCCTCTCAATGATTTTTCCTTCTCTAATAAATTCCTAATGGAGAGTTCCTAGAACAATTGCAATAGATCCCATTTCATGGATCTTATTTTTGCGAACAACTCCCAGATTGTGATATCATTCCTTCAGAGTTCTCGTCATTCGGTAACTTCTTAATACCAATGGTTCTTCTTCTTTGGGGGAGTCATAGAATGGCTCTTCTGTGGAATAAGCCATCAAAATGTTTGAGATGTCCATATACCCAGCTTCTTCATCTTCATCAGAATAAGACTTTTCTGCTTCTATCGAAGATTCCTCAGTTTGCTCTTTAAAGTCATCGGATTCTGCTCTAGAATCTTCTGATTCTATAAAAGTTTCCTTGGATTCTTCTGAAGTTTTTGGTTGAACATCTGATTTTTCTCTAATTGATAACTAGGAATAAGGATCTTGAGAGTCTTGAAAGTCATGGGGATCTTTTCTTTGAGTATCTCTTGATCTTGTGGGAGATTCAACTGAGTCTTGGGAAGAGATATTTAATTTTTTGGGTTCTTTTTTTGGTTCTAGTTTTTTCTCATAAGCAGAGGCTATAGGTAAATACCATGATGAGCTAGCTTTGGGGAAAAAAATAATCTGGAGGGTTCTGGAATGGAGAATGGAAAGTAGGAGAAGGAGGGCCAAAAAAGAGTAAGGATCTAATATAGCTTTTTGTTTTTCTCTTATCTTTGATTCTATGTGTCGATCCAAATCTTGGACTTGGGCTTTAAGCCTCCTTATTTCTCTTTCTTTGGCGTCTGAAACTGCACCAAAAGTAGTCTTTTTTTATTCGTCTTCAAGATGAGCAATTTCCTTGGAAAGTTGATGATATTGCTTCTTCATCTTTTCCGACAGATATTGTAACTTTTCATCACTTATGCTTACTTGGGTATAGATCTTGTCAATCTTCTCATCTATCCTCTTAAAGAGATGATTCTGGGCTCTAGCATTGTTAGTCTGTCAGTTTAAGACTTCTTCAGCTTGGCTAGGAGATTTAAGCTTCCCCTCTAGTCCTACCTCTATAGGAATTATGTGGGGCTTAGTTGAAACCTTTGTTACTGGGTCTGTCTTTCTATCAAGAGATGGAAACTCTTGTTCATAGGATGTGGAAGAAAACATCATACAAGGTATAGGTTCCTCAGGGATATTCTAAGATGGATGATTCCATCCAAGAATTTCAGCCATTCTTTTCTCTTTTCAAAAAGGATCTTCTACATATTTCTTTTTTACTCCCGTCCATGGTCCATTTTATGGGTCATTTCTTCTTTGTGGTAGTGGTGGAGGTTTACAAGGCCTGGGTTCTGGCTTCCAGAACCCTTCATCCTCATCATTTGTCTCGTCGTATGTGCCTCTATCTTGTTCATCAGAGGAACAATTTGAATCACACATTTCAGGAGCAATATCCCAAATAAAGTGTCCATCCACTTTATCCGTATGTATCACCCTTCCATCTGCTTTGACTGCAAATATCGACATCCTGCTGTCTTCTTTGACTTTAGGCTTTATCATCAAGGAATGAAAAACCTCAGGAGAGTTATTGCTACTGGCTCCATCTAAACCCTTGAAGGTTGAGGTCACAAGCCCATCTACAGATCTTCTGAAAGTGGCCTGAGAGGTACTAAGAGGTTTAGTATTTTCTTTGAGCTTCTAATAACTAGTAACCCATTGGAGAGGGATAAACTCTTGTAGTTCCTTTCTAGAGATGTTTTTGGGAATCTAGACAATAGATGGGGTTTCTTCTTGGTTGTTAGCCAAGACAAAGAGAGCATTTTCATGACTGGTAGGCATAGACATATTAATAGCATGGTTCTGCAATCTATATATGATCTGGTGATGCAAGGTAGCAGAATGGGCCTCAGATACTTGTTTAGCTCCAGTGATCTGGATTTGAACTTTCATCCTCTGTGGGAGAGTGGGATCTTTCAAACTGACGTTATAATTTGGGAAAATGGTGAGAACTATACTTCCAACATGGAGAGTAGTCAATACGGTTTCGATCACATCATTTTCATAGTAAATGTAACTGGAGTCTAATAGAGAGACTCTGGCGGTTATAGGTAGTCCTCTTGTGCCATGTAGGGATAATACTAGTCTAATTGCTCCATAATGAAGATGAATGTATCCTTGGTGTTGCCAACTTTTGATTAGTTGTTATGGAATCTCAATATTAACATATTGCTCCTTAGAAGTAGCAGTTAGAGAACACTAGTCCATTCTTGAGGATTGGACATATTCCTCCATATGGGGTCTTTTGGTGATGATCAAACTAGTAATAGATCTTATAGAGTAACGGTGTCTTAAATATATTGTAGGGGGTCGACAGTGGATTTAGTGACTGAGAGATTTGAGCATCTTTTGGAATATATGAATATTCTACAAGATTCTCTATTTTTCTGAGAGTTTTGGAGATATTTGTGGGTAAAGAGAGAGTGGAATTTAACAAAACAAGTTGCTTATCAGTGAGTTCTGTCATTTGTAGGAATATTCCCTTACTCCTCTTCCTCATATAATAATTACCATTTGATGCTCTCCTTTTGGAAAACAAGGCTCTGATACCACTCGGTACAGTTGCCTCAACTGATTCATAGATATCTCTTATCTCAGTATATCCATTATGGCAACAACCTTTTGTGGAAGAAATGTTTTCCAAGGTTATTTTGATGATGCCAAAGAATCAAGAGTTAAGCAAAGTTTCAAGCAAAGATTCAAGGTGTTTTGATGATAACAAAGATGATGACAAAAAGCCCATGAGAATGATTTCAAGATTGAGTCAAGAACAATTCAAGAATCAAGAGAAAGATTCAAGAGAAGTTTCAAGTTTCAAGTTTTCAAGAATCAAGAATCAAGAATAATCAAGAACAATATTCAAGACTCAAGATTCAAGAATCAAGAAAAGACTCAATCAAGATAAGTACTGAAAAGTTTTTCAAAACATTGAGTAGCACATGAATTTTTTACAAAACATTTTACCAAAGAGTTTTTACTCTCTAGTAATCGATTACTAGATTATTTTAATCGATTACTAGTAGCAAAATGGTTTTCAAAAAGCCTTCAACTGAATTTACAACGTTCCAATTGATTTCAAAATGTTGTAATCGATTACAATGATTTGGTAATCGATTACCAGTGTGTTTGAACGTTGGAATTCAAATTTAATTGTGAAGAGTCACATCCTTTCACAAACAAGCTTTGTGTAATCGATTACACTGATTTGGTAATCGATTACCAGTAGCAAAGATTGTTTTCAAAAAGCTTTCAACTGAATTTACAACGTTCCAATTGATTTCAAAATGGTGTAATCGATTACAATGATTTGGTAATCGATTACTAGTGTGTTTGAACGTTGAAATTCAAATTTAAATTTGAAGAGTTACATACTTTCACAAAAATGCTTTGTGTAATCGATTACAATGATTTGGTAATCGATTACCAGTGATAAGTTTTGAACAAAAATCAAGAGATGTAACTCTTCCAATGTTTTTCAAGATTTTCTAAAGGTTATAACTCTTCTAATGATTTTCTTGACCAGACATGAAGAGTCTGTAAAAGCAAGTCCTTAACTTGCATTTTCAAGACAATTATTTACAATATTTTACATCCTTTGAATCTCTTTGAACATCCTCTTGAATTTCTTCTTCTTCTTCCTTTGCAAAAGCTTTCTTAAGTTTTCTGGTTTTCCAAACCTTGAAAACAAAACTTGTGTTATTCATCTTTTTAATTCCCTTCTCCATTTGCCAAAAAAAAATTCGCCAAGGACTAACTGCCTGAATTCTTTTGTGTCTCCCTTCTCCCTTTTCAAAGAATTCAAAACGACACAGTCTGAGAATTCTTTTGATTCTTCCCTTTCCCATAAACAAAAGATTTCAAAGGACTAACCGCCTGAGAATTCTTTTGTTTCCCCCTTCACAAAGTTTCGAAGGACTAACTGCCTGAGAACTTTGTCTTAACACATTGGAAGGTACATCCTTTGTGGTACAAGTAGAGGGTACATCTACTTGGGTTGCTGTGACTGAGAACAAGAGAGGGTACATCTCTTGTGGATCAGTTCTAGTGAAGGGTACATCCACTAGGTTGTTCAAAGAGAACAAGGGAGGGTACATCCCTTGTGGATCTTTGCTTGTAAAAGGATTTTTACAAGGTTGAAAAGAAATCTCAAGGACCACAGGTCGCTTAGGGACTGGATGTAGGCACGGGTTGTTGCCGAACCAGTATAAAACTCTTGTGTTTGTCTTTTTCTTCCCTACATTTTTAATTTCCGCTGTGCACTTTAATTATTGTTTTTACTTTTGGTAATATTAAGAAGAATATATTTTTAATTAGTAAAGGTTCAGTAATAATTAATTCAACCCCCCCTTTTTAATTATTCCGAAGCCACTTGATCCAACACCTTTCCCATTGGCATGTAATATTTTTTGTAATAAAAACTTTCAAGTTGTGTCCCTTTCTAAATGTTCTATAACTTCCATTAACAAAATCCTCGTGACAAGGGAAATGCTCATAATAATTTTCATAAGAAATCTTAAATCATATATACAATAAGGCCCACCACTAGGAAACTAGAAAATAAAAAGACATTAGTAATAGCTTAAATTTCCCAGACATCTTTTGTGTGTTGCTTTAGTTATTTCTACATGCCTAGTCAAAAGAAAAATCAACACCTATGCAAACCTACAAACCTCCTCCTTTGAAAAAAATTAAATGAAGCCATTCAACAAACAACATCAAGTATATGGGTAGAAAGTTCTAGAACTTGCAAAAACCTAATCGGTTAACCCTGCATACTAATATCATCATACCTCAAACAAAGTCCATTAGGAAATTAAAAGAAACCATTTGATTTCTTTTTTCTTTTCTACAGCTCAAACAATGTAATAATAAGAGAACATTTAGCTATAAGTTGATGAGTGAAATTAAAACCTTAAAAAAAGCCGGTTAATTAATGCCTATGATATACTTGAAACTATACCATAAGAAAACCTAATAGAACACAAAAAAAAACGCTGCCACTTTCCTTTTATACATTGTAGAGAAGTGATTAATGTACAAAAAGAAAAAATAGTTTATAAATAATAAAGGAAAAGAAGAAACAAAAAAAAAAAAAGAAAGAAAGGGTGAAGATTAAACCCACCTTTCCCTGAAAAAGGTTCCAATTCTGAATAAATAACAAGAAGCATCAGAGAACTCAGAAAGATAAAAAGGTAATAGAAACACATACTTTGACGCCGAGACCAACACTGATAGTTCCTTTCATACACTCGTCAACACCGCAGAGAGTGGCCACCGAGAGCGACAGTAGCCTCAGTGGGAGCGAGACTGGCCGCGAGTGGGAGTGAGGCGGAGGAGCTAAGACGTAATAGTGAGAGTGCAAGAATGACATGAGAGAAAGAGATTGGATGTGCGAGAGGTAGCAAGAACGACATCGTGAGTGGAAGAGATGAGACAGAGAGGAAGATGCACGAGAGAGTAAGCGAATTAGGGCATGGAGGCAATATATATTTTTAAAAATTGAGTTCGTTAACATTGGTTTTCACTAAAAACCGATGTTAACAAATTGATGCTAACTTATTATTTCCCAACATCGATCTTTCAAAAAACCGATGTTAACGAAGTGATGTTAACATCATTTTATTTACGAATATGTCATGGCGTTTTTGTTATCATCGGTTTTTATCAAAAATCGATGTTAATCCAACAACATTAAATCTATATTTTGTAGTAGCATAAGCATATACAAAGGTTGTCTATATGGCATAATTCTTTTGATTTAATGAACAAAGTTTCTTTTCTCTCCACTTCTTTTTCACATCCTTTTTTAATCACTTTTTCTCTCTTCTCTCTCTCTACTCTCCTTTTCGACTTGAATTTTTGTCTCTAATTATCTCTTTTTCTTCTTGTATTTTTCTCTCTTGCTCTTTTTTCAGCCTCATTTTTATTTGATTCTCACATGAGAGAAACACTTTGTGTCCCTTATTATGTACAAAAGAGAATCTATCGATCACACCGTTATGTACAATATCCCAATCATATTGTCAATATATCAAGAAAAATGTGGACGGCTTTCATAAGAACAACGTCATACAAAACTTCATCATCATATTTATCAATAGAAAATATAAGCAAAACTTGTTTATCTATAATTAACTCTCCATCTCACTCAACCCTGCATTTCAATTTGTAAGGCTTAGGTGAGGGATGGTTTTAAGCCCAAGCTTCTCTACCAATCTAGCTAGTACTAGCAACATTTGTACAACTCTCTTGTCAATGATTAGAGAATAAACTTTTCCCTCTATGAGGCACCTATGATGAAATTAATATATTCTCTCTTTGAGTATTATCTCTTTCCATACATATGCTTCCCACAAGTCTTCTTTCTCACTGTAAAATATTAACTTTATCCTCATTAAAAAGAGAATCTATTGATCTCACCATTATGCACAATATCCCTATCATATTGTCAATATATCAAGAAAAATGTGGTCGGCTTTCATAAGAACAACATCATACAAAACTTCATCAACGTATTTACCAATAGAAAATATAAGCAAAAATTGTTTATCTATAACTAACTCTCCATTCTCACTCAACCATGCATTTCAATTTGTAAGGCTTAGGTGAGGGGTGGTTTTAAGCCCAAGCTTCCCTACCAATCTAGCTAGTACTATCGATAACATTTGTACCACTCTCTTCTCAATGATTAGAGAATAAACTTGTCCCTTTATGAGACACCTATGATTAAATTAATATATTCTCTCTTTGAGTATTATCTCTTTCCATACATAGGCTTCCCACGAGTCTTCTTCTCATCATCAAATATTAACTTTATCCTCATTAAGTCATTTTTAGTTTATGTTGCTTATTATTAATAATATTATAGAAAAAATAATTAACTTTACATTGAGAAACTAAAATAATACTTATTTTGAAACTTATTTTTCTTTTTACATGATAATTATTATAAGAAGAATATGACTATTAAAAAATGAATTAAAAAATTCATTTCTTCAATTTTTTAAAAATTGAACTGGTCATAAATCGAACTGCACTACAATCGATGAGAGTGAAATTAATGTGAAAAATATGCTTCAAAATATAATATGTCTACAGATAATAGGTCAAAAATCAGCAACAGGATGGTTTTTTGAACGTGGATTCATATGGTTTCGATATGTAAATATGTTCTGCATATTGGTTTTCTTTGTATGTTTTTTAACGGGCTACTGTCTTTGTGCTGCATGAAGCAAAGGAGTCTGTTGCAGTATTAGCTTTAGTTTGAGCTTTGGCGAGTTGTGGGAGTGATTTATGATCGGTGATGTGTTCTCATAGGCTATTTTGTGTAATTTTTCTATTACATTGGCACTTCTTGTGCCTTTGTAATTGCTGGTTTAATAAAAGTTATTTTCCCATTAAAAGAAAGGTCAAAACTAATTTGAGCATATCAAAAGTAGGTCGAAGCAATTCGGTTTGGTTTCACCCAAACTATTATGCAGTTTGATTTTGTTCAGTAGGGTTGTTCCAATTTAAATCAATTCAAAATAAAAACAAAAAATCGAAGTAAATTATTATTTTTAGATTTGTTTGAATGATTTTTTTAAATCGATCAATTTGGTTTAATTTGTGGTTTGTGTTTTTGAAATCGAATCAAACTGCAATACTTATATTACTTTAGTATTATGAGTTTTATATATATATTACTTGAGTTTCATCGTATTTTATAGTATTATGTATATACAACTTATACAATATATATCACCTTTAGATTATTTTTTAAAGATATGTTTGATTTAAGATAGATAAAAATTTCAGAAATTTTTATTATAGAAGGTTTAACATATTAATAGATTTTATAGATTGTTACAAACAATTTTTTTGATGCAATTTAATTTAAAAGATGAAAATAATACATAAATTTAACAGAAATAATATTTTAATAAAAAATCAAATTAACCAAACCAAACCACCAATACCTTTATATAATTCAATTCCCTGAACTATTTTGCAACTCAATACATGTACGCCCACTCTACTGAAAAGGAAGCTGCTAGCATACTAATAACAAGAACCAAAAATACACACACACAGAGTTGCATGGGTATACCAAATGGCGACTGAACAAATGCACTGGGTATACCAAATGGCGACTGACTTTGATTTAAGAAGAGTTGGATGTTACACTTGCAATTCCTAGCATAGGGGCTAAACCCTAAACATGCAATACATCTCTAGGTATACCAAATGCGAAAGTAATACAAAACTTCTTCAACTCAACAATTGCAAGTGAACCCTTAATACTATCACTTCTTCAAGCAATACAAAACAAAAAACCAAAAACATCTTACCTTGACGAACGGTTGCAAGTGGCGACACCACTCAAAGGGGCACGACTTCGGCAACGTGGCGGTGGTGGGACCAAGACGACGTTCGGAGCTCAACAAACGCGACAATGTCAGGGAAAGGGCACAATGTGAGGGTGGTAAAGAGGGATGATATCGACGACAACTGTTGGTTTCGTCAGACAATACCTTTGAGGAGCTGAGGCAAGTATATAAATCACAGGCTTTACGACGGTGTATAACTAACCCCGTCTTTGTAGGTTGCTAGTTCAACGACGATGTCTAGTAAGCCACCGTCTTAGATAAGTTCATAAATGCCCCTACCCACGATACAAAGACGGTGACAACTGTGAACGACGTTGTACAGTACATCCAGCACTTAAAATACTTATATATTTATGTAAATGTCACCGCGTTCACTACTACGACGGGTTTCATATGACCGACGTAGAGTGTGCGATGTAAAATAGGGTTTTTTTAGTAGTGACATATTATACCTTAGGAGAAAGAAATATATTTAACTATTTTTTTCTTTTGAAAAGTTTAGGTAAGTTTGATCCTAGGAGCTCATGGTGAAGACAGATCTAAGGCTCAAAGAGTGCTTACAGATATATATATATATATATATATATATATATATATATATATATATATATATATATATATATATATATATATATATATATATATAGTCCTCATATAAATAACAATGGCAATCAAATGCATGTTCTTTTGAGACATGAATATATTACTTATCAATTAGACCAATCTTTATTAATTAAAATGTATGTAATTATAAATCAACAATTAAATTGTTGAAAAATTACATATTATACAAAAATATATTAACGGTGTAAAAATATAACGTATACGGGTGTATACTACCACTATGTTTAGGTGTAATTAATTTGTTATTCCTTAAATTATTTCAAATTTTTTGAAAAGGTCTCTACATTTTAAAAAATTTCAATTGAATCTTTCAGCATATAAATTATTTTTAATTAAGTTTTCATTGACTAGGATTTCGTCAAGTACAAAAACTAAATTAAATATTTTCAATAATTTAGCTAGGGATAAATTGTTTTTTTTTTCTTTGATGAAAGGGATCAAATTCTTAGTTTAAGGATTTCATACGTTTTTGAACTACTTAAGAATTTTTAATTAAGTTCCTCTACGTATTACTGGAATCCTAACAGAACCTTTCTTTGGCAAATACCCAATTAAGAATAATTACAAACTTTTAAAGTAATAAGATCTATTTAAAAATTTTCAAATAATTCAAAGATTTAATAAATTAATATGACCTAATTTTTATTTTCAAACGATATAAAACTTGCCTCAAAATATTTGTGTACATGTTTAGGGCAATAGATTTGTTGGTATTTTTTAAGTTAACTGTTAAGTTTGCTGATTAATTTAATATAAGCTAATTAAATTTTAATGATTTCTCTCTTTTCCGGATAATATAATTAATTAATACTGCATATATATGCTGTCTAACTTATATTTTATATTTTCTTCAACAGAAAAAAAACTTATATTCTATGTTAAAAAAACGATATATAACTTACCTCAAAATATTTGTGTACATGTTTAGGGCAATAGATTTGTTGATATATGTTAAGTTTGCTGATTAATATTTACGACATTTTAATGACTTCTCTATCTTCCGAATAGTATAATTAATACTGCATATGTCTGCTGTCTAACTTATATTCTAAATACAGAAAGGATACTGATAATTTACATTCCAAATAATTGGAATCTGCATAAGCAATATTTTCAAAGGGATTTGTCTCTTTTGTGAGCACCTCACTTTACAAAATAAAATAAATAATAATTTTCATAAGAGAAAATCAATAGTGTATAATTAAAGAACCCCCGAATATCAATTGTTAACAATTTCATTATATTATTTACTTTATTTTATTTACTTTGAAGTCATATCATTTTAATGAAATAAAATTTACTTCCTCATTTAGAGAAGAATCTATTTGAAAGATAAAGTAAATCAATAAGGTATTTGATCGAGTGGTACTAATTTTATTTTCTTAAATAAAATTTTAGATTTTTGTGAGTGAAAAAAAACATAATTAAAAATGAAGACTTTAATTAAAGGTAATCACTAAGTTGTTGGATCAAGATTAATCATCAGTAAAACTGATAAATACTCTGTATTAATATTAAAATAAAAAAAAAAAGCAAAGTAAAAAAAATCTTGATATTAATACCTACCTTAAAACGAAAATTGACCAAACTCAAACCTCATGTACATCAAATTGTAATTTTTTCTTTCCATATACTTGTTAGACGTTCTTTGTCCGGTTTTGCTTTTTCCACTGACCAAATTTAAGTTACTTACTGTTGAAGATTAGGTAACCTTCCAGAGTGTCAAGAGTCGGGTCTCAGTATTTGCAGCTAAAAAATAAAAAAAGAAATCTGATTAGGATCTTCACGGACTTTAGTTAGACACACTACTACAAAAGTAGTTTTTTAAGTCGTGATATCTACGACGGTTCTCCATAAACGATGTAGAAGAAGGCGCGGTGACAATTTTGTAATTAGGGGGAAAAAATTTAGTTTTTACATCGTACATTCTAAGGCGGTTATTTATAACCGCCTTAGAATGTCTGCAGGTGGCATTATTGTAATTAAGTAGAGTGAACACAACAACGGGTTTCGAGCTACGACTGTCGTAGTATTACATATATTAAAAAGGCCTAAACCCGCGACGCGCCCCTCAGCCATTGTCTCAAACACTTTCATTTGCTCCTCAGCCATTCTCTCTGAACCTCACCCACACTGAACCTCAAACCCTGTGCATGTCCCTGAACCTCACCCACAACAACGGGTTTTTACATTGTGCATGTCCCTGAACCTCACCCACACTGTGTCCCTGAACCCTAGGTTGGTGTTTATCGTTATTAGGTTACAAGGCATCAAAAGTGGTTGCACGCGCGCACCCGTACTCACTTCGTGAAACAGGTAATATATGTCGACAACCCTGACTTGTGTTTCTGAGCTTCATAGAGAATTACCGTAAAATCGAAGTCCCATTTCTATTAAAGTTGTGAGAGGAGTTGGATTTGATTGGTCAGCTATAATAGTGTTAGGGTTTGAAGAAAATAGGGTACAATAGTCAATTTTTGATTCATTAAACTGTACATCCTTTGAGATAAATTTTGCAATCAGATGGTAGACATTGGTAACCTTTGTGAGTAAGAGTAGCCTGCTTACAAAGATGTCTCTTTCTTTCTACACTTTCCTTTTTCCCATTTCATTTTGATTTCTATTGCATCATAAAGCTTATTTTAATTGGAATCTGTTTGTGAAGGTTTGCCACACAGCTTCGCTTTACAATTTGGTTCACACAGCTGCCTTAGTTGCCCCCCAATTACAAAACACCCTAATGTTGTGAGTTCCCATTTCCCAATTTTCCTACTTTCTGTTCCCTTTTTGCCACTTTGAAAAAAAAATGCTATTTTGATATGGTATATTCATTGTAGTGTAGAGTGTTTGTGAAATGAAAACATCTACTTGTTTTTTGACTCATCAAGTTATCATTTTGTTTTTTGCAGTTTGGAGGCCTTCTAACAGCTGGTATCTTGGCTTTCTCTGGGAAGTAAGTGCTATCTCTATCGTTGTTGTTTAAATGACTATGTTTGTATTGTACCATGGAATTCTGTTCCAAACTATTTGTTATGCTTATTTTGGAACTAGAGTAACTTTGATTTATTTATTTGGGGGGGGGGGGGGGTATAACAGAGTTCTCTTCTAAACTGCCGCTTTCAAATAATTTTTAATTTGTAGAAATATAATATACTGATATCCACCAATAACGGTGCACAAAAAAGAATTCCCAGATGCAATACAGTTTGTGCAATACAGGCCTAGAGTATGTGACTTTACAGTTTGTGCAGTGTGGGAGCCACCACGTTTTCTTTGCCAAACAGTTAGCAGAAAATGGAAAATATCCATGTTGTGTCAAACAAACAATTTCTCAAGGGATCTATACAAAAATACTAATCATCCATATGGTTGAATTCTGATACAATAACTAACAAGTTGCTGAGAACCTTTTTTACCAGACAACATCCCCTGCAATGTGCTGGCTCGTGCCCCCGTGATACTTGATGTATTAACACTTACAGCCACGGATGATACTTGGCAAGAGTGATATATAATATAAATATATATATGTTATTGGAGTGTATCCCCGTGTTTGACACTTGGCAAGAGTGATATATAATATAAATATATATATGTTATTAGAACTAGAGTAACTTTGATTTATTTATTTGGGGGGGGGGGGGGGGGGAGGGCGTATAACAGAGTTCTCTTCCAAACTTCTGCTTACAAACAATTTTTAATTTGTAGAAATATAATATACTGATATCCACCAATAACCGTGCACAGAAAAGAATTCCTAGATGCGCCCATAATTGGTCAAAGGCAAAAAGAGTAAGCAAGATGAGCAAATAGGCAAAGGATCGATAAATCTAACGTAAGTATTTAAGTTTATAACAATTTCTTAAGACATAAGAGAGTCATGTTATTTAAAGAATTTATTGTAGTATATCATTATTAGTTATTGATAGTAGAAACCACATAGTTGTGAGGGAAGTCTACACTGTGTCTGCCTCCATGTGCACCTTCCCACTTATGCAATAAATATTTTCAATGTCACTACATTTGTTTGCTTGTCTCTCAAATGTAATTATGTATGGCCCCATAAATCAGTATGACAAATGTTATCAGATATGTTTAGAGATATAGATTAACGAAATAATATATATATACATATATATATATATACATACATACATATATATATATATATATATATATCAGATTATATAATTTATTTGTAAATTTTATTATCATTTTTTTTGTTGTTTAATCAATGAGTTAAGAGTATTCGTTAGGGATATCCAACTACCATTAGTGGTAATAGTTATGGTACAAATACAAACTATAAAACCATTTCACTAGCCTTAGCCTATGACATTCTACTCCTCTCTGTGTCTCTCTCTCTCTTCCCTGATTGATTCATAACTTTCCCGGTTAGGCTCAGACCCAATCTGTATTAGTATTATATATCCTGGTCTTAATTTTGATTGAAGCTAGCTAGCAGCCTGGCCCTTTAGATCCTGGAGGAACAAATTGGCTCCACTCTTGTACCTTGGTTTCAGAAGGGTGCTCCTGTTCTGTCTTGTTTTGTTTTTTTTTTTTGTTTCTATTTGCTTCAGTGGTGTTTGCTCAGAACATCAACCAGAGAGCAAAGTCTTGTGTAGTGGTGGCATAAGGGTCAACCCTCCAGTGAACCTATTATTCCTAAGGTCCATAACGGTCAGATTGTTAAGATTAGCAAATTCATTTAGAAGATTCCCTTCAAGGTGGTTGTTGCTGACATCAAGCTTCAACGCTGAAGTTAACTGTGGCGTCCCTAAATAATGATTGATTTAATAGTAATAAATTAAATAGCAGAAACCATGGGAAATTTTTTTTCTTTTTCTCTCTCTCTCTCTTTTTTTTGCACTGTTATTCATTTCACGGAAATTAAATTCAGAAGGAAAATTATCACTATAAAGTCCTGAATGGCCAGTTCACAACTCTATTCGGATTCATTTCTTTCTGATCACTCATAACCTCTAAACTATTTTGCTCTTTCAAAAAAAATATACCAGCCATCATTTTAGGTCGTCACGTGAAAAATAATAAGAAGCGGTCGGTAAACTCTTTTCAAATAAAGTTTGTTAACATTTTCTTTTCAAATAACAAGATTAAACATAATTATATTTATCATCTAAAACTGTCCAAAATATGGGAGTTTGCAAAATAACATAGTGACATCCAGAGCAAAGGTAACCACTGTGGTGGCTTCAGCCACAATATATACAACCATCAAAATTTCTATACAATAGGTCTACCAACCCAAAAATCAAAAGAGTAAACCTAGCAGTCTGAACTAGATACACCCACCCATAAAAAGTATGTACGCCTAGTCTAAGGAGCCGTATGCTACGATGAAGAGTCGTCATTATTCGTTGTCCCTCCAAGGCCGCTCTCCTCTGTAGAGTCTGCGTCAGATGCTGACATAACATCCTCTGGAGAATCAACATCAGGGAGTGGGTCCTCATCATCCTCTGGGAAATCAAGGGCATCCACAGCAGGTTCAGGAGGTAATTCCTCTGGGTCCTCTTCAAGATCTTCTTCAGAGGATGACACCTCTATCACTTGAACTGGCTCAACTAGTTGATATGGAGTAGGTGTAGGTAGTATCCACTCCACAGGCTGCTGAAGTGTGTGTGCGGGTTCCTCCGGATGTACTAATGAAGTAGCAGTGAGTCGAATTGTGCCACAGAATCGGCACCTCTCATTGCCTTCGAGGGTTTCCCAATCACCCTCTAGGCACTCCATCACAACGCGATCATGGATCAACTGCACTGCCATCGCGATCTACAAGAGATGAAAGAAAGAGGGTAGACTCTTTCACAAGAAATCTAACTACATAGGTAACAATACAATGCCTCCCATAACGGCTACGCATAGTCAAAATGTCTTTTTCAAGGGATTTCCTCTATGGTAATCGATTACCAAAGTATGTAATCGATTACTAGTGCCCAAAAACTAATTACTCAACCTTTGCACATTGGAATCTACAAATTACACTGTGTAATCTATTACACATAAATGGTAATCGATTAACAGTAGCAGGTAGCACTCTGTAATCGATTACACACAACTGGTAATCGATTACCAGTGCCCTATCATACTGTGTAATCGATTACACACAATTGGTAATCGATTACCAGTAGCCACTCAACATCCTGTCTCCATTTTTAAGCCCTGTAATCGATTACACACAATTTGTAATCGATTACCAGAGCCTAATTTTCAGATACCACCCAAGATACATAGCTGGCCAGCCGCCACACAAGCCTCCTCGCTTCATGGACTTTGTTCTTTTATTGGTTGACTGCCAGGATCTCGCCTGCTTAGGTACGTCACAGGTTCTCACTGACTGACTATGCCCGGGTTGGGTCGGGATTGGCCAAGCTTGGTTTTGGGCAATAGCACCCCACCTGACGTCACCAAGGTATCCTGACCCCTGCGACATATCTCCAGGTACCACTCTGTGGTCAACAAACAAAAGTAGAAAGACTGACTCTTCCACGCTTTCTCACATCAAGCTTATTGGATTATGGGGCACCCATCATATGTGGTACTAGTGGAAGAAGATTAATTGTTAGTATCTAGATTTTGGGAAAGAGGAAAAAAAATCTTAGGCTTGGACTTGCCACTGATGGAATGAATCCCTTTTGACAGTTTAAGCACTAAGCATAACTCGTGGCATGTTTTGCTAGTAATTTACAACTTGCCTCCTTTGTTATACGTGAAGCAAAAATACATGATGTTGTCTATGATGATATCGGGGCCAAGACAACAAAGAAATGACATTGATATTTATCTAAGTCTCTTGAATGAAGACTTGAGAAAGTTGTTGAACAAGGGGGTTGATGTGTTTGAGGGAAATCGAAATGAGACATTCAAGTTGCGTGAAATGGTATTTTGTACCATTAATGACTTTTTAGCATATGAGAATTTGAGTGGATACAGTGTTAAGGGCCATCATGCATTCCCTATCTGTGAAAAAGACACAAGATATGTACAACTGAAACATGGAAGAAAAATAGTGTACACTCGACATCGACGTTTTCTGAAACCTTATCACCCTTACCAGCAATTGAAAAAAGCTTTTAATGGAAGTCAAAAGCATGAAATTGCACCGATACCCTCAACTGGTCAGTAGGTTCTTAAGTGGGTTGAGGACATCAATACTATATTTGGAAAGACCTAAAAGAAGCTAACAAGTAAAACTTGCATATGGAAGAAGAGGTTGGTATTCTTTGATCTTCCATACTGGTCTGATTTAGATGTTAGACATTGTATTGTTGTTATGCATGTGGAGAAAAATGTATGTGATAGTATCATTGACACACTTCTTAACATTCACGGCAAGACAAAGGATGGTTTGAATACTTGTAAAGATCTAGCTGAGATGGGTATACGTCACCAGTTACATTCAAGGTCTGATGGTAAGAAAATATATTTGTCTTTAGCATGTCATAGTTTGTCAAGAATGAGAAGACAATTTTTTGTCAGTGTCTACAGCGTGTGAAAGTGCCATAGGGATGCTTTTCAAGTATTAAGAACCTTGTGCAGGTGAAATATATGAAATTAGTTGGCTTAAAGTCTCATGATTGCCACGTCTTGATGCAACAACTCTTAGCTGTGGCGATACGAGACATCTTGCCTAACAAAGTCAAGCATGCCATAACTCGCCTGTGATTTTTCTTCAATGCCATATATACCAAAGTCATTGACCTTCTATAGTTAGATGACTTGGAAAATGAGACTGCTATTATCTTGTGTCAGTTAGAGATGTATTTTCCTTCTTCATTTTTCGACGTCAAAGTTGACTTAATTGTTCATCTGGTGAGGGAAATTAAATTATGTGGTCCCATTTATTTATGATGGATGTACTCAGTTGAGCGATGCATGAAGATCTTAAAAGGTATACAAAGAATCTGCACTGTCCTGAAGCATCCATTGTTAAAAGGTACATTGCAGAAAAAACTATTGAGTTTTGTTTAGAGTACATTGAAAAGGCAAAAAACCTGTTAGGCTTCCCAAGTCTTAGCATAATGAAAGAGTAGGAGGTAAGGGTTTACGAGGGCCGCATGTTATAACTACGGGACTAGAGGAATTGAAACAGACTCATTTGTATATATTGAATAACGATAATGAAGTTGTGTCATACATAGTTTTTCACAAAGCCTTAGTCAAGGATAGTAACCCAAAAATGACCAAGAATAGGGTGTTGAAAAAGCATAACAAGACTTTCCTAAATTGGTTTAAAGATAAATCTTTGGTGATGATAATGCTTCTAAAACGTTAAGGAAGTTAGCAGATAGGCCTAAAAGAAAAGTTAAAATTTGGCAGGGATACAATATCAACAAGTATTCGTTTTACACCAAATCACAAGACGACAAGAGTATAGTGCAAAATATTAGGGTTAGTCTTAAGGCTGAATCCCAACACTTTGCTACTGTAAATGATGACAATCCTCGTCTAGTGTCCATGCCTTACTTTGGAGTCATTGAAGAAATATGAGAGCTTAATTATGTTAAATTCACTGTGTTTTTAAGTGTAAGTGGGTTGATAACAATATCTGTGTGTGATACTTTGGTAGATCTAAAGAAGCTAGCTGATCAAATGAGTCTTTTATCATGGCAGAATAAGTTAAATAGGTGTTTTATGTTCAAGATCCATGTGATGAAAGGTGGTTAGTGGTTCTACACGAAAAACCATTGGTGTTAATTTTGAAGATGATGATTCAACAATTGATACTTGTCACACTCCTTTCTCCACACACATCCCTAACATCAATGGAGAAGAAGTTGGCGACATCCATGCAAATCATAATGATCATGATGAAGGAGAATTAAATAACATCATATAATATAATCATTTTTTTATATATACTTGTTTCCATATTTACAATTACATAACTTACTATACTTTTTGAGTTGACTTTAATTAATGTTGTTTTTTAATAGGCACATGACTACACCACTGAGCTCCCCTCCTTCTAAGTCAACATCTTCATTGTCTACATCGAAGAGGACTAGAAAAGCCACATGACTTAGATCATTGTCTGCCAGACCCATGGGGGTGGAGAGACCATTGGTTCATGTGTATCCTACCACTGGGAAAGCTGATGGTCCACAGAAAAAGAAATTAACGACCTATTTGGGGTCATTGCTTGAGACAAGGTGGATGTTACATATGTTAACTGGAAATAGGTTCCTGATGCTCAAAAGGATTTGATTTGGGAGGACATTCAGGTATTTCAATTAAACCTTCTATGTTATTTTAATTGGTTGTATTAAATTGATTACATTGTTGCTATTCGCTAACTATTACATGTGTTTTTGTATCTAAGGCTGAATTTGATATTCTGGAAGCGTCTAGTAAAAGGACGAAGAAGAAAATCCTCCAGACGGTAGGAGAGCGATGGAGGAAATTTAAGTTAGATTTGACCTCCAAACGGGCACTAGCACAAGGCAAGGAGGACGATGATGACAAAGTTTGTAAGAAGTACGATATTAGCAAAGAGAAGTGGAACCAATTTTGTCAAAGCTGTAGAGATCCTTCATGGGAGGTTATTTGTGGTCCTTCGACTTTTTGAAATTGACATTTACAATTAATTTAAACATTTTTTATATGTTGTCTATTTCTCACAGAATGTTAGAAAGAAGGCACAATCCATCCAAAAACAAAACACTGCCCCTCACGTGTTGTCTCGTAGGGGTTATGATTTTCTTGAAAAAAAGTTAATGCAGGAAAAATAAAAGAAACGATTGGAGCAAGTAGCTCAATCTAGGAGCAATGAAACAATCGTTGATCCTCCATCTCCCATCAGATGACACATGAAGTGGAAGATGACTCGCACAAAAAAATCGAGTCAGATGACATAAGAGGCGACAAGACAAATTACTATAGGATTGTAAGTTAATTTTTAGTTTCAATGGTCATTATATATAATAACAACAATAGTCCCTAAACAATTTCATATTTTGTTGATTGCAGGATTCCCTGGAAGAGCAGTTAGCCTAGGATAGCTTTGTAGCCCATAGACGTCAGGATGTACTGGTTGTTGCCATTGGATGACCAGAGCACCTTAGCTATATCCATGTTGTTGGAGTCGATGTGATGATTAGGCAATACTTTGGACCAACTTCTGCAAGCTCCCACACATCTACATTGATCAGTCCAAAAGAGTTGGATCGACTTAAACAAAATATTAAGAAGGAGCTGACATAGAATATCAGGGATGAGTTGAAGCAGTCGATCACTAAAAAAGTGACGAGACTACTAATGTTGTCCTTTAGCCAAATACAGTCTCAGGGAATCATACCTCCTATTGAGCCTAAGGTAGCTCTTTTTGGTGCCCGTGTCAACACAAAGGGAAGTTATGTTCATCCCTCCGGGCAGGACCCAGACACGACTGCATCAGATATGCATGGGTTGTATGTTGATGACAATCCTCCCCATATGATTCCCTTGGAAGAATTTATGAGGGATCGACAATCGTGCACCATGTCCCTTTGGGAAATGATTTGGTGATGGTAGGTGTTGAGGAAGTTCGAGATGCTGATGCTCATATCCCTATACCAACTGAAGAGGTTTAGTTAATGGGGCAGACCCTTAATACCTTCCTTGCTTGGAAAACACATCTTGTACAACTTTTTTCAGAAAAATGTTTTTCCTTTTTGTTGCGTTTATTATTATTAAAATATGATTCATTACAAATAAGGTGTTTAATGTCATTGACTTATGTTTATTAACTATGTAGGATAAACATGTACAAAAAGGACCAACAAAGCCAGTTGATAGGCCAGAACCTGATGACGATCCCATATACCAGATGACGTTAATGATCCCATAACTTTTCCTCAAGCTTATGCAAGTAGCGTGGGATGCAACTATGTTTGGGGTGTACAATGATAATGTCCCCTTGTACTTAAAGCATGAAGATCTTGGGGAAATAGCACATGGTGATCAATGGTTGAACATCATTGTTAATTATGGATTATGTAAGTAAATTTAAATTACAATCCATTACCTAATTCATTGCTTTAAATTGGTGCATAATTTACTTTATTTTAACAATAGGCATATGAATGAGTTAAGTCTGCGATCAAGGAATGCCTCTATGTATGGATTCATTGAGCCACAGTCCATACAGAGATCTAGACAATCGTAGTTTCAATATGACGATTATATTAAGAAATGAATGTAGAATTCACAGAGAGATGTTTACCTAGGAGCCTACTTGAATGGGTAAGTAAAACTAAACAAATCAATTTAAATAATGTATTCATTATGATAACTTAATGTTCTCCAATGCAATGGACATTGGCAACTGGTGGTTATAAGTCGTAAGGATGATGTTGTTGCCTGGTTTTGTTCCTTGCACAATAAGTTCGACAACTACAAAAAAGGAATGGTTAATAGGTCAGTTGTAATTTGTAACACATTTACTTTATCATTAGTATTTGACATCAATATTGTAATTATACAACATACATGCATGTTTCTCTTAACCAGTGTTTTGAAGGGATTCAACGATAATCACAGAAGTAAATCGAAGGCAACTGCTAAATGGATTTCAATTGAAGTAAGTCATTTAAACAATGTTCGATCTCTTCAAAATTACATTTTATTACTTTGTACACTAATTTTGGGATAACTTTGAACATCTTATTAAATTTAGTGTAATAAGCAAAGGGGAAGCATTGAGTGTGGCTATTACGTCATGCATTGGATGTCAACTATAGTCCTAGGAAGTTTCAAGGATAATTGAGAAATGGTAATTATTTACTTCAAAACTAATTTCATTTGTTATAGTTGTTATTATATTACACCGGTTAAGTTATGTTTTATTATATCATGCAATATTTTACTTATCCGAGACCATTGAAACAAAAGAGAATAAAGATAATTCACATTAAGTGGACAATATATTTTTTAAGAGTTAAAAATGAAGCACTAAGTAGTGTTTAGAAAACTTTGCAAATGTTAGACTTATGTAAATCTTAGGTTATAGATAATATATTTATGTATTGACATTACTATATTTATTAGTATTTATTCAATAATAATTTGAATATAATATATACTGCCTAGATTGATTTGGTTGTGGCATGGATTGATTTTGTTTTTAATTTGCAAATCTAGGTTCATTTAATAAATAAATAAAATATAAAAGAAACATGCTAAAACAACATTAATTCTTCCCAAAACTAATGTTGTATAGTACTTATAACATTGGTTCTCCCCAAAATCGATGTTGTATAGTACTTACAACATTAGTTTTAATCCAACCTGATATTGTATTGTGCTATACAACATTGGTTGTGCCTAAAACTAATGTTGTATAGTACAAAACCAATGTTGTAAGTACTATACAACATTGGTATTAGTTTTGGAGAAACTCGATGTTGTTTATTTTTTTTTGTTATTTGCTATTATTATATCACATCGATTTTGGGGAGAACCATTGTTGCATAGTGAATTTCAACATCGATTTTTATAACTGATGTTAAAAATGATTACTTTTAATGACAATCGTTTTAACATCAGTTTAAAACTGATGTTGAATGTCCAAAATAACTAATATTAAAAGCGATTTTCATATTAGTGGACCCTTAGAATAACTCTTAAAATAATTGACGTTATTTGGGTTTTTTTATAATAATAGATTTTATTTATGTTAAAAAAAGTTTTGAATCAAAGTTTTATAGAAAGAACATTACGTTATTAAAAAGCTGTCATTACATCTCAAAAAAAGAATTGTCATTAGTAAAAGTTCATCAAACTCAAATACATATCTACCAATAAAAATATCTAGTAATATATTAATATTTATAAAATATTTATTTATTTAATTAAGTAATTAGGAAAGTTTTGATTTTATAATTAAGTTACAAAATTATAATTTTATTTTCTTAAAAAAATATTATATATTTATCAAGATATTTTTAATATATATTATGCAAAAGGAAGGTTCAATTAAGAGTTTAAGAATTTCAAACTATAAGTAATTTTTAACGCTAATTTAAAAAAATTATCCATTCTTCCACTCAGAATGCATGCATTATGCATAGATTATTAGAAATACAACTAACTTTATGTAACAAAAATTTAATACATACACAATGCGAAAACAAAATGCCTAATTAGGCCCTTATTATGCCCACCAACCACCTGGCCTTCGAGTAGCTTTGTCCTTGTAAAACCTATATTGCACTTTATTTGTATACCTGCAGTTGGGTGTTCATTATTGTTGTCACAAGTTTAGTTACAGCAGTCGAACAAGTCCTCAGTCAAAATTTTCACTAGGTCGTCCAGTGTCATGGTGAATTCATGATCCATCTACAATATATAGTACAGTATCCGATTATTCAATGTTTGATATAAGAAACATATATGTTAGTGTGAGAGAAAGAATCCAACTCGTATAGTTATTCTTTGAAGGTAATTATATATATGGGAGACGATACCAATGGTTTTCTCCGTTATAGTATAAGGAAAATGTATTTTTTTATTCCATATATTTTCAGTCAAATATGATTAAGGTGTTTGTACTTTCATATGGTTGAATATGGTTCTTAAACTTTAAAAAATACATTGATTAATTTGATTTTTCCTAACTAACTTCATAGCTAACTTTAAAAAATATGACAATTTTTAGAAATAAGAGGTTACATTCACACAGGAATGGAGGCAGAATTAAGTTTCGATGGTGATGGGGTGGGTGGGGGGCGGGGCAATTATATAAATATTTATAATTTGTATCTTTAAAATAATTTAAGATTATATTATAGAAACTATATTGATAAAAAAGAAAATTAAACATTTTTTAAAAAACAAAACAAAACTACGACACATTCTAATGCTAGCAAGGTTTGTTTTTCGATATATCATTTGTTTTTTCAAATGTTGGTATCTTATAAAAATTGACAACAAAAATAAAGAATATATATATATATATATATATATATATATATATATATATTAAATTTTAAAAAATTACACAAACCTCTCCTTCATTTTTAAAACATACAAAATCCCCCTTAATTATTCACTAAACCTTACTCTCTCTTCATTCATTAACAGAGTTTAAATCTTTAACAGAATCAAATAAGAGTGAATGTAATATGACTTTTAATGAAAATTATTTTAATAACTAATATATATATATATATATATATATATATATATATATATATATATATATATATATATATATATATATATATATATATATATATATAAACAGAACCAGATCGTGATTATAGAGGTAAGGTTTTTTTTTATTCTTTTTCCCAGTATTTGATCCAAGCTCTACCCCTTCCAAGAACTTATAAACCAAAATTGAGAAGCGTGAGCAAAATTCACAAAGCTTTATAATGTTGCAGTTCCTAATAGTCAAAGCTTGAATTTCATTTTGAAAAGCTTTGAAATTGGACTTCTTTCCAAGGGAATGACAGATTGGGATTTTTTCACTGACCCTGAAAAAACATGGGGGCAAAAATCACCCATGTCACAAAAACAACATGATACAAAATAATTTGAGACAACATTCGAAGGAGGGAGAAAATTATTGTTGGTGTTCCTCAGATGAAATGAGTAGATTAATCCGGTGAAAGAGAGAGAGAGAGCGCATCACGAAGAAATCAAAGGTTTACATATTCATAGGGTTACAAATATTTATCCTTACCATCAAACTAGAAAAAGATAATTACCATTTTATGAAAAATAAAAATAAAGTACTTAAATATCTTTATTCCTACAGTCAAATTTTTAAATAAAAAGAATTATTATAATTTTTAAATATAGTATATATTAAAAAGGAACATAGATCTGTCCCTGCATTCACATGCATGTTTTCTTAATTTTGAAAAAAAATTCATCACTAGAAAGTATAATGACCTTGATCACGTTTGAGCGAAAATATAAATACCAAACACACTACAATATTGGTGTATACCTGAGCAATGCAAGTAATGTTCAGAGCGGAATTTGCAAACGGCAAAACATTGCAGCAAACTATTGAGAGATTAAGAGCTGCAAGCTTGCCCAGGATCTTAGCAACAATGTCCTTTCGTTTCTCACACATAACTTTGATGAGCGCATCTTTTCCTGAGACTCTTGCTTCAATTTTGGGACGTATATTGATAGGTATATCTGAGTCATCAACAACAGTACCAATATTGTATTTGTTCGTTTTGAAGCATACTGCATATTCTACTTTTCTCTTTTTGCTCTCTTCCTCTAAATCCTTTACACGCTTCTGAAGATATTTCACATAATCGATAGCAGTTTTAAGGACAGAAGCCTTATCCGTCTACACATAAGAAATGTTTCATTTTATTTATCTAATAATGGAATAGGTTTATAATGATATACTTGGTTTTCAATTATAATGAATTTTAAACCAGAGTTTGTGCAAAGTATTATTACTAAAAAAAATTCATATAATAACTATTAGTTATTTGGCATATGTTTGTTAGTTTAGAGTTTGTTTAAGGTTATGTTTGTATAAACTTTTCAGTAATTAAGTATTCATAGGAGATCGAAATTATAAAAAGGTAAATTAATTTAAGTTTTTTGCATTAGCTAAAACCAACTTTAAGGCGCATAAATTAATTTTAATTTGTGAAGAAACCTAATGCATTCTTCAGTGCTTTCTACTTGTCCTTCGTGTAGAATTGAAATATGACTTTAATCATCTGCATAATCACTTAATACAAACTTTTATTATGTAAATTATTAAAGTAAGACTCTATTTTAATTGAAAATCAACACAAATTACAAAGGAAATTTTACCTGAGCTTTTTTTTTCTTTTTAATATAGAGTACAGATATTCGTCTATCCTATTTTGGTATGGGTATGGATTGGGAGGGAAAAAAGAGAGATAGAGAGAGAAAAAAAATGTAGAGAAAGAAATGACATATGTAATAGATGATATAATGAAAAGAGAAGAGAAAGATGGAGTATAAATGAAATAAAAGAAAAAATGGATAGATGATTAGTTTTTCCCTTTCAAAAGCATGATAAAAACAAAAGTCACAGCCCATGCTATTAATACGAAAAGAGAAAAACGCATAAACTGACCTTTTTCAACACCGGAATAACAGCTGAAAGTGCTATGAACAGCTTGGCGATATTCTCTCTCCTCTTTCTCTCACTCATTATGTGATCTTGTATCTCAGAAGAGCTTCTACCCCTCTTAGATTTTCTATTATTTTTTGGTTCTTCTTGGGTTTCCTTTGAATTTTCACCATGATAACATTGGCATGTTTTATTGAGAACATATGGCACTGCCGTTGAATCTTCAAATGAAAGAGTGTAGGGCATTGAGGAGGATGAGAAGAGAGGTTCATCTTGAGATGCATGTTGTTTGAGACTACTACGGTTATCAAAGCCAGGGTTCTTTTCCAAAGATGATGAATCATTTATAGGGTTCCTAAGAAGGATGGTGGTGCTTTCTTTAGTGATATTTGAATCACAAGGGTGACTTTTGCAAGATTTTTCTTGTTGCACTAGATTCTCCCCCTTGAACACTTCCACAAGAGAGTGCATGTGACCAAATAAATTGCACTCATCCATTTCCTGAAACAATTGAGAACACCAAAAGCAGAGAAATTTTCACGAGGATATTAATATAAAGCATATATATATGTGTGTGTGTGTGTCATATATGCATCCCATTACCAAAAAACGAAGCCACCTTTCCGGTGACTCTTCCATTATTGATTCCAAAATCAGACAAATTTGATGTTCCAGTTTTTGCTTCAGCTATTGAAGTAATGTTATCGATGTCGGACTCACTTCACTGCTTGTGTCAAGCAAAACTAATTAATTTGTGAGGGTAGTGGTTGGGAAAGGAAAATGATGGAAGTTACTTATATAATAATAATAATTTCATTTTTTCTTTACATTATTTATTTTGTTATACCTTTTCTGTCTATTATTTTCTTTCTAGATGCTGTGTACAATTAGCATTTTTTATTGTTAAATTTTAGATAATATGTGGCAGACGCTTCAGACACGTTCACTCACGCTTTTCTATAAAAAGTACGCATCACATGATCGTGAAGTCAAATTCTATCGGTCATTATTTTGATAGAAAACAAAACCTATATTAGTATATTTTACTCCAACAAAAATGGTTTTCTTTTAACCTTACTAGCTTGGTGATAAAATGCAAAATAATATAAAATAAAATCTTCTCCGCCGATGGTCGATTAGGAGCTTTCAAAATCTATACACAGAAGACTGTCACAAGAGAGACCATCAGGTCATTTAATGATTTTGCACTGGCCCTACTCGCATACATACAAAATCATCACATGCATTATGTCCTTTTCCTATCAAAGATGATCGAAACTGAGATATTCATGACGAAAAGATTGTCTTTTATTAAAAAAATGTAAAAAAAATATTTATATCTATACAAAGTCTTATAAATAAGATGTCTATGGAAAAGTCTATTGTGTCCATGCTCCAGCTGTTGACATGTGTTCAATTTATTGGTTTTTTTTGGATATTTCTGCATCACACTTCCAGGCCTGTTGGTTGCTCCACGTATTACTACACGTGTCTTCTTTTTCTTAAATTGCTCCATGTTCGTTGCCTTTGTTTCTTCTTCATTTTGTTTTCTCTGTTTCTTTCCTTTTTTTTGTTGTTTTCCATCTTAGGTCTGAGTTTTGTTTTTTTCTTTATGCTTAAATAGTTAAAGTTGACATTTTTGTTTTCAGCTATTATTCTCCGGTTTTGATTTTTCCTGTTGAGTTTTTGTTTCGTCGATTTTGGTTTTTGCTGTGGGGATTTTGTTTCATCGATGCATGTTGTGTTTGGCAAGGAATGTTGTTTGTTTTCGTTGTTTTGGTTTTGGCTTTTGAGGTTTGTTCTGTGCATGCACTGCGTGTTTTGCACGGATTGTTGTTTCAATATGGATTTGGTATTTGACAGAGGCATGATGATGATGGGTCGAATGTTTCCTAATATCTATGCATGTTTAGTTGTTTCCTTTTTTCGCCAATTCTGGCTTACCTGATGTCATTTGGTGTATGCTTTGGTTTTGTTATAGCCAGGGTCAAGGAGATCGGGGAATAGGTAAGTCTTTCAAAGGAGCATGAGCTGACCTATTGGTTGTTATTTAGGCAGGGTGAAGGGGATCACAAAAAGGGTCAAATGTATCAACTGTGATTGTTAATTTGTGAAGAAATCAACTGCTGCGAGAAATATCATAGGTGTAAAATCCAGCAGGAGGCAGGCAAATAAGTGATTAATAGGTAAACATAAATAAGATTATTACTTCACAAATGTTGTTTATCTAAAAAATGATGTTTATCTCGCAAATATTGAGCAGTACCTGTGCATATTGTTCGATGGTGCTTTACTTGCTTTGTTTTCATGCAGGTATCTTGCGTTCCAGTTTATCTTTCCTCCTGCTGACACGTGCAATTTTGTGTTCTGCATATGAGGTTTTGCTTTTGTTGCCTTCCTGCTAAGTTTAGTTGCATATGCATGGTTTTTGGTGGAATTGTTTGTTTTTTGTCATCCAGGTAGTCCCTGAGTCAATCTTGCCTTTTGATTCCCTATTGGTCTTATCAATTTACACCCTACGGGCTTGGCTCATTTTCTATCTCTGGGTTTCAGAGTGAGTGGGTTAAGGAGCCTTTTTCCGCCTTTCATCTTTCCAGTCAAGCAGTGATTCCTGCTCTTGCCTCTCATGAATCTATTCGACCATTCCGGAATGAGTGAGCTTTTGTATCCGTATTGAAGAATCCGGTTATCGACTCGACAACTATGGAATCTAAGCCAATTTTTGAGGTTGATGTATAATATGTTTTGCACCTTATTCATTTTGTTATCAGTTTTATTTGATTGTTCCTAACATTTATTTATGCTTTACAACTTATGCAGCTATTTCTGGTGTTGAGTGTTCGATGGTGCTTTACTTGCTTCGTTTCTTTGCTTTGTTTTTCATGCAGGTATCTTCATTCCAGTACGTGCGGCTTTGTGTTCTGCATATGAGGTTTTGCTTTTGTTGCCTTCCTGCTAAGTTTAATTGCATATGTATGTTTTTTAGTGGAATTTTTTTTTGTCATCCAGCTAGTCCCTAAGGCTGCCTTTTGCCCTTTTGAGGTTGATGTCTAATATGTTTTGCGCCTTATTCATTTTGTTATCAGTTTTATTTGATTGTTCTTAACATTTATTTATGCTTTTCTTCTCCAACAGATCCGACCTATGCAACTATTTCTGGCTGTTGTAGGATGGTATTCATGCTTAGTTAGCAATTCTTTCCTCGCTTGCAAGTTGACTATTAATCAGCCGGTGGAATGGAGGCACCAATTAAATTAGAGGTATTTTGCTCATCTTTTATGGATTTTTGGTCTGCCTTTGGTGGAGCTATTTGCCAAGTTATTAATGCTGAGTGTTCGATGATGCTTTACTTACTTTGTTTCTTTGCTTTGTTTTTCATGCAGGCAATTCTTTCCTCGCTTGCAAGTTGGCTATTAATCAGCCGGTGGAATGGAGGCGTCGCTTAAATCTGAGGTATTTTGCTCATCTTTTATGCATTTTTTGTCTTCCTTTTGGTGGAGCTATTTGCCAGGTTATTAATGCTGAGTGCTCGATGGTGCTTTACTTGCTTCGTTTCTTTGCTTTGTTTTTGTGCTTTACTTACTTCGTTTCTTTGCTTTGTTTTTCATGCAGGGAATTCTTTCCTCGCTTGCAAGTTGGATATTAAATCTGAGGTATTTTGGTCATCTTTTATGCATTTTTTTCCTGCCTTTGGTAGAGCTATTTACCAGGTTATTAATGCTGAGTGCTCGATGGTGCTTTACTTGCTTCGTTTCTTTGCTTTGTTTTTCATACAGGTATCTTGATTCCAACACGTTCAACTTTGTGTTTTGCATACGAGGTTTTGCTTTTGTTGCCTTCCTACTAGGTTTAGTTGCATATGCATGTTTTTTAATGGGGTTGTTTTTTTTTTTGTCATCCAGGTTGTTCCTAAGGCTATCTTTTGCCCTTTTGAGGTTGTTGTCTAATATGTGAAGCCTTTGTATGTTAAAGCCTAGATAAATGGTAACACATTGGCTAGAGTCTTTTTTGATGGTGGTATTATTTATAACATCATGCCTCTAACCACGCTGAGGCAAATTGGTAAAAGGTAGGATGATTTGATCCCCATGAATATCAAGATAACCAATTTCATTGTAGGAGCTACTACAACATTGGGAGTTTTGGTAGCCACAATCACGATTGGGCCAAAATCCATGTATTCAACATTTTTTTATAGTGGATGCTAAACCAAACTATTTAATTTTGCTATGAAGGGATTGGATTCATTCTAGCCAATGTGTGCCTTCTATGTTGCATAAAAAATTATTGTTTTGGGAAGGAGATCAAGTATCATTTTGGCTGATGATTGTCCATTTTTTACTAATGTAAGAATGGAAGAAGCATCATTTTATTCTCCTTATTTTTTTCCCATACTGTAGAAGCAAGCTTCATGATGATGAATCAAGTTGATTCAAGTAGTTTTAATGATGAAAAAGATGATGACAAAATGTCCAAAAGAATGATTTCAAGATTAAGTTCAAGATCAAGATTAATTTCAAGATTCATCAAGAAGATTCAAGATTCAAGAATAATCAAGATCAAGATTCAAGACTCAAAGATTCAAGAATCAAGAGAAGACTTAATCAAGATAAGTAATAAAAAGTTTTTCAAAACATTGAGTAGCACAAGAAGTTTTAACAAAATCATTACCAAAGAGTTTTACTCTCTGGTAATCGATTACCAGTGTTTTTAAGACGTTAAGATTTTCAAAATTCAAAATGAAGAGTCACATCTGTTGATGTGTAATCGATTACACCTTAATGGTAATCGATTACCAGTGACTATTTTTGAAAAATTCATTTCCAAAAGTCACAATTCTTCAAGTGACTTGTTTCTAAAGATTCTTTCAAAAGTTATAACTTTTTAAGTAATTAGTTTTAAAGGAATTGCCAAGAGTTACAAGTTTTGACTTGAGTCATCAAGAAATTATAAATATGTGACCTTGACATGAAACAAAATTGATTGATCTTAATCATCTCTTTCAATCAATCTTTCAGTATTTTCTTTCATCTCTTTCAATAGTTTTTTTTGTTTCATCTTCTCTTCATCTTTCTAAAAGTTTTTGTTCAAAACTTTCTCTTCCAAGAAAAGTTCTTTGTTCAAAAACTTGTGCTATTCATCTTTTTCATTCTTTTCTCCCTTTTCCAAAAAGAATTTGCCAAGGACTAACCACCTAAATTCTTTTTGTGTCTCTCTTCTCCCTTTTCCAAAAAAAACGAAGGACTAACTGCCTGAATTCTTTTGTGTCTCCCTTCTCCCTTGTCAAAGAATTCAAAACGACACAGTCTGAGAATTCTTTTGATTCTTCTCTTTCCCTTAAACAAAAGATTTCAAAGGACTAACCGCCTGAGATATCTTTTGTTTCCCCTTCACAAAGTTTCAAAGGACTAACCGCCTGAGAACTTTATCTTAACACATTGGAGGGTACATCCTTTGTGGTACAAGTAGAGGGTACATCTACTTGGGTTGTTGTAACTGAGAACAAGATAGGGTACATCTCTTGTGGATCAGTTCAAGTGGAGGGTACATCCACTTGGTTGTTCAAAGAGAACAAGGGAGGGTACATCCCTTGTGGATCTTTGCTTGTAAAGGTTTTTACAAGGTTGAAAAGAAATATCAAGGACCGCAGGTCGCTTGAGGACTGGATGTAGGCACAGATTGTTGCCAAACCAGTATAAAACTCTTGTGTTTGTCTTCTTCTTCCCTACACTCTTTAATTTCCGCTGTGCACTTTAATTATCACTTTTACTTTTGGTTAAGTTTCTATTACTGTTCTTTACTTTCTTAACATTATAGTAAAAGCCTAATTGAATCTAGTAACATTAAGAAGGATATATTTTTAATTAGTAAAGGTTTACTAATAATTAATTCAACCCCCCCTTCTTAATTATTCTGAGGCCACTTGATCCAACACATACAAGTTCCTAGTAACTACCAGGAAAGGATTTGGAAATCTTGTAATTTGACAAAGAAAGGTTTCATTATAAACTGGCAGACCAAAGCACGACCATCCATTGAGTTTATAGATGGATTGACAAGATGAGGATTGAAAGATCTGTTTAATCAACTAACTTTATTCATTATTGAAGATAAGGTAGTTGATTCGACTATAGTGGATGCATAAAAGGAAGTGAAACACTAAGAGGTGATATTATCTATCAAGGAGTCACGAAGTTTTGAGGCACAAGATCCTTTAAAAGAGGTCAACCTATGAATTGATGGTATTCTTAGGATGACTAAAATTAGTGGTTTGTTAGCCAAAAAGATAAATGTCAACTTATTGAACTATTCACGGAGTACAAAGATTGTTTTGTTTGAGATTATCACTAAATGATAGAATTGTAAAGAGATATGGTGGAACATAGGCTGCCAATCTGAGAAGGATTTAAGCCACATTACTAGCCTCCAAGATGATGCAATTCGCAACTTTTGCCTCAGATCAAAGGAGAAATTGAGAGAATGTTAGGGACTGGTTTCATTAGAATGACTACATATACCTAATGGTTGTCAAATATTGTGCCAAATATTAAGAAGAATGGAAAAGTATGAGTATGTACTGATTTCAGGGATTTAAATTTGGCAACCCCTAAGGATGAATATGTCATGGACAACCATTCTTGGTATAATCAGATTTTTATGCCTGTTGAAGATGTACACAAGACAACATTTTGTTTTCCTGAATCTCTTGGGATATACGAGTGGTGAGTGATGTCATTTGGATTAAAAAACATTGGTGCCACTTATCAGAGGGCCTTGAATCTAATTTTGATGTTGTTGAGATAAACATGGAAGTATATATTGATGATGTGGTCAATTTAGTCGATATAGATCAACTTTGGCCAATTTGGAACAAGCGTTACAAAAAATGAGGTTTCATGAAATAAAGATGAATCCAAGCAAGTGTGCATTTTGAATATCGACTAGAAATGTCCTAGTATTTTTTGTGCATTAGAAGGGAATTGAAGTTGATAAAAATAAGGTGAAATTAGTATTGGAGTCCAGGGCACCTCAAAATAAGAAAAAGTTGCAAAGTCTCATTGGTAAGATTAATTTCTTACAAAGATTCATAGCTAATTTAGCTAGAAAATGATAGCTTTTCTCCTTTACTAAAAGTATTTCAAAAACATAGGGAGCTCGGGCTACTTTGGCAAAAGTTGGCAAAAGATAGTCAAACTGATTTCAGCATGGCAAGGTTAAATGGAACATATTCCAGCATGAATTGCTCCACATGTGAGAAATGGTCATCAATAGGAGATCGATTTGAGACCACTTGAGAAGAAGTAGGAGATTGGAAGTATTCAGCTAAAGCTTCCTTGGTAATATTCGGCAAGATTGGATGAATAAAGGTCAAAGATTAACCATGAGTAACCACTGGTGTCAGAGGTTCAACAAACTCAAACAGTGTGGGGGAAGGTTCTTTAATAGAAATTGGTTCCTATAAGATAATAAGAAATTAGGCAAAAAATAATAGTAGGATGTAATTGTGAATGTATGAGTACATGAATTTTGATGATGCCAAAGAAGAATCAAACAAGGCCGCTTCAAAGGATAAACAAACAAGATTAATTCAAGATTGCTTCAACAAACAAAGCCTTGTTTCAAGATTCACTAAAGATCAAGCCTTGCCTCAAAACAAAGGGTTTCAAAGTCATGCAAGGCTCTGGTAATCGATTACCAGTAAGTGTAATCGATTACTATAAGGGAAGAATGAAAAAGAGCTATTGAAAAGGGTTTTGAATTTGAATTTTGAACA
This sequence comes from Glycine max, assembly GCF_000004515.6. Classification (NCBI taxonomy): domain Eukaryota; kingdom Viridiplantae; phylum Streptophyta; class Magnoliopsida; order Fabales; family Fabaceae; genus Glycine; species Glycine max. The sequence continues at coordinate 13,090,367 of NC_038243.2, forward strand.
TGTAATCGATTACCATATGTCTGTAATCGATTACCAGCAATGAAACTCCTGAAATTCAAATTCAAAAGTCATGACCCTTCAAATTATAACTGTGTAATCGATTACACAAACATTGTAATCGATTACCAGTGGAGAGTTTTCAGAAAATCTGCCAACAATCACATCTTTTGATTGGATTTGTGAATGACCATCAAAGGCCTATAAATAGGTGACTTGGGCACGAATTTTGAAGAGAGAGTTTTGCTTGTTCAAAATGTCTTATCCTCTCAAAAGGAAATGAGAGAGATTCCAAGAGAACTTCATTGCCAAATGCTCTCTCAAAAGAAACTCTTGGGCAAACACTTGCAAATCCATTAAGAGTTTCTCCATGGACTTCAATTGTAATATCCTTCTCTTAAAGAGACCTGCCATAATTAATGGGTGCGAACCCAAA